>NW_012110919.1:21193181-21194684 GCF_000951035.1 Colobus angolensis palliatus | reverse complement strand
GGCAGGCGCCTGTAGTCCCAGCTACTTGGGAGGTTGAGGTAGAAGAATAGCTTGAACCCAGTAAGCAGAGGTTGCAGTGAACCAAGATCGTGCCACTGCACTCCAGCCTGGAGGACAGAACAAGACTATGTTTAAAAAGATTTAAAAAATAGTATTTATACTTTCCTCATCCTATCAAACTCCTGGCCTAAACTTTTTTTTTTTTTAAGACGGAGTCTCGCTCTGTCACCCAGGCTGGAGTGCAGTGGCATGATCTCAGCTCACTGCAACCTCCGCCTCCCGGGTTCAAGCAATTCTTCTGCCTCAGCCTCCCGAGTAGCTGGGACTACAGACGCCCGCCACCACACCTGGCTAATTTTTTGTATTTTTAGTAGAGACGGGGTTTTATCATATTGGCCAGGCTGGTCTCGAACTCGTGACCTTGTGATCCGCCCACCTTGGCCTCCCAAAGTGCTGGGATTACAAGCATGAGCCACCGCACCCGGCTAGCCTAAGCTTTTTATCTAGTTGTACCTTTTTTCTTCTGGCTCTGAAATTCTGTGAATTTCAAATTCTCTGTACTTTTCAAGTATGAGAGCAGCCCTGAAATTTAGGGAAGTATCGCCCCCCTAAGGACAAAAGAGAGACCACAGTATGATTAGCAGTCGTCTCCCCAACTCAGAAAGGGAGTTTTCTGAAGAAGCAGTTCCCTTTTTCCAAAGCAGGGAACCCAGAAGGAAGAGACTTACCCATGCTGAACACCTACTGTGTGCCAGGTGTTGTGCTGAGTGCCTACTGTATGCCTGGTGCTGTGCTGAGCACTTTGTACAAGCCCCCAATCCTTATAAAAGCAACCCAATTAAGTGGGAGCCATTATCCCCATTTTGCAGATGAGGAAACTGGAGCTCAGAGAGGCTAAGTGACTTGCTCAAGGCTCACAGCTAGTTGGTGGCCCAGACTGGCATTTGCACCTAGGCTTGTCTGTCCCCAAAGCTGATATCCTTCCTGCTGTCGCTCAAAATACACCTTCCTTTTCCTTTCCCTTCCAACACCTCAAATAGCACAGACCCCCTGTCCAGCACAGATCCAGGGAAGACCCCTCCCAGAACCCTGGCATGCTGGCCTGGCTCCTCGGCCCCTGCTAATGCTGTGCCTACCTCCCTTCTTGCCCTTCTCAAGGCAGCACTGTACGCAGCCCCCTATAAGTCCGACTTCCTGAAAGCACTCTCCAAGGGGCAGAATGTGACAGAGGAGGAGTGCCTGGAGAAGATCCGCCTCTTCCTAGTCAACTACACGGCCACCATCGATGTCATCTATGAGATGTACACCCAGATGAACGCCGAGCTTAACTATAAGGTATAGGCGTGCCCACCGCTGGACACGCCCCCGACTCATGGCCACACAGAGAAACAGGCAAACCAGAATCACTGTGAATCAAGTCTGTGAGCTGCCCCTGGCCTGCATCCCCCAGAGCGGCCCAGGGTCCTGCCAGAGTCTGCAGGGGACAGCCCTCGTTTTTTAAGT
>NW_012110919.1:21189289-21191016 GCF_000951035.1 Colobus angolensis palliatus | reverse complement strand
TCACTTGAGGTCAGGAGTTCGAGACCAGCATGGCCAACATGGTAAAACCCCGTCTCTACTAAAAATACAAAAATTAGCCAGGCGTGGTGGCAGGCACCTGTAATCCCAGCTACTTTGGAGGCTGAGGCAGGAGAATCGCTTGAACCCGGGAGGCAGAGGTTGCAGTGAGTCGAGATTGCACCATGGCAATCCAACCTGGCCGACAAGAACAAGACTCCATCTCAAAGAAAAGAAAAAATCTTGGGTTTCTGTAGCCATAAAAAAGAATGAGTTCATGTCCTTTGCAGGGACGTGGATGAAGCTGGAAGCCGTCATTCTCAGCAAACTAACACAGGAACAGAAAACCAAACACCGCATGTTCTTACTCATAAGTGGGAGTTGAACAATGAGAACACATGGACACAGGGAGGGGAACATCACTCACTGGGGCTTGTCGGTGGTGGGGGCAAGGGGAGGGAGAGCATTAGGACAAGTACCTAATGCATGCAGGGTTTAAAACCTAGATGACGGGTTGATAGGTGCAGCAAACCACTATGGCACGTGTATACCTATGTAACTTATAATTAAAAAAAGAAAAGAACCTTGGGTTTCTAGCTTCTTTTGAAAAACCAGGCTGCCTGGCAGGAGCTGAGAGATGACTGCCCCCTTGGCTGGGCAGGGCAAGGGAAGGGGGAATCAATTCTCCACTTTGCCTTAGTCTCCACCCATCCCTATGGCATCCCCACCCCAGACCAGTTTGCACTTTTTCATGGGCTGTTGTTTTTTCTGATTCTAGGGTTAAATGTAGAGGGAAATATTTATTTTATTTTGGCCTCCAAAAATGCTGGGATTACAGGCATGAGCCACCGTCCCTGGCCAAGAAAACATCATTTTAAGGCCGAACACAGCGGCTCACGCCTGTAATCCTCGCATTTTGGGAGGCCAAGGCAGACGGATCACTTGAGGTCAGGAGTTTGAGACCAGCCTGGCTAATATGGTGAAACCCCATCTCCAC
This sequence comes from Colobus angolensis palliatus, assembly GCF_000951035.1. Lineage (NCBI taxonomy): Eukaryota > Metazoa > Chordata > Mammalia > Primates > Cercopithecidae > Colobus > Colobus angolensis. The sequence goes on along the minus strand of NW_012110919.1, from coordinate 21,190,022 downwards.
TAAAAATACAAAAATATTAGCTGGGGTGGTGGTGTGCACCTGTAATCCCAGCTACTCTCCTGCTGAGGCAGGAGAATCGCTGGAACTCGGGAGGCAGAGGTTGCAGGGAGCCAAGATTGTGCCACTGCACTCCAGCCTGGGAGACAGAGTGAGATTCCCTTTCCAAAAACAACAACAAAAATTTTTTAATTAAAAATATTAGCTGGACATGGTGGCCAGTTACTTGGGAGGCTGAGGCAGGAGAATCGCTTGAACACAGGAGGTGGAGGCTGCAGTGAGCCGAGACTGTACCAATGCACTCCAGCCTGGGTGACAGAGCTAGACTCTGTCTCAAAAAATAAATAAATAAATAAAAATGAAAAATCACTTTAAAAAGGAGAGACAGAATTCTGTATTTCTAGGAAATCCAAAGGGAAAAAAAACCTAAAAAGCAATTAGAGCTTAGAATGAACAGTAGCATCCCTAATCTGAGGATTATTTAAAAATATAATAAAATAGGCTGGGCATGGTGGCTCACACCTGTAATCTCAATACTTTGGGAGGCCAAGGCAGGTGGATCACCTGAGGTCAGGAGTTCTAGACCAGCCTCGCCAAGATGGTGAAACCCCGTCTCTACTAAAAATATGAAAATTAGCCAGATGTGGTGGTGGGCGCCTGTAGTCCCAGTTACTTGGGAGGCTGAGGCAGGAGAATGGCATGAACCCAGGAGGTGGAGCTGGCAGTGAGCTGAGAT
>NW_012110919.1:21185906-21188154 GCF_000951035.1 Colobus angolensis palliatus | reverse complement strand
TAGCTGGGACTACAGGCGCCCGCCACCTCGCCCGGCTAGTTTTTTGTAGTTTTTAGTAGAGACGGGGTTTCACTGTGTTAGCCAGGATGGTGTCGATCTCCTGACCTCGTGATCCACCCATCTCGGCCTCCCAAAGTGCTGGGATTACAGGCTTGAGCCACCGCGCCTGGCCCTTTTTGTGTTTTTAGTAAAGACGAGGTTTCACCGTGTTGGCCAGGCTGGTCTTGAACTCCTGACCTCAGGTGATCCACCTGCCTCGGCCTCCCAAAGTGTTGGGATTACAGGCGTGAGCCACCGCATCCCACCCCAGCTAATCTTTAAAAAAATTTTTTGTATTGACTATGTTGTCCAGACTGGTCCATTTTTGTTTAAGCTGCCTTTACCCATTCCTGTATGAAAGCTAGGATAATTTTAGAGCCACTGAGATAAAATGCAGAAATAGAAATCACATAGTTTTCAAAACTAACTTTAGGATTAAGAGGAAGTATGTAGACAACTATACTTTGTTAAAGATTTATAGGAACAAGGAGATTTGGCTATTGTCACATGAGAGACCATTACCCAAGGACAAAGAAGTTTCACAACCTCCCCTTCAACCCTTGCCGGCACACAGATGTCTGCAGTTGGCCTCTTTCTTTCCCCGTTTACCTCACATATAAGACAAGGCCAAGCCCATATATACATATATTTTTTGAGATGGAGTCTCACTCTGTTGCCCAGGCCAGAGTGCAGTGGCACGATCTCGGCTCACTGCAACCTCTGCCTCCCAGGTTCACGCTATTCTCCTGCCTCAGCCTCCTGAGTAACTGGTACTATAGACACGCACCACCACGCCCAGCTAATTTTTTTATTTTTAGTAGAGACGAGGTTTCACCACGTTGGCCAGGATGGTCTCGATCTCTTGACTTTGTGATCTGCCCACCTCGGCCTCCCAAAGTGCTGGTTGCAGGCATGAGCCACCGCGTCCGGCCCAAACCCATATAATTCTAAGAGAGCTCTTTAGAACATTTAGGCCATCTGGGTTTGCTGGCTCTCCGAAATAAAGTCGCTTTCCTTGTTCCAACTCCTGGCCTCTAGATTGAGTGGCTGTCATGCAGGGAGCGGAAGGAGTTTGAACTCGGTTACAACTTCACCTTTCAGAATTTAGTTACCTTATCTGTAACACACGGGTCTCGTGGTGAGGCTTCAATTAAATGTTATCATTTGTAAGGTAATTAGAACAATGTTTGGAGCATAGTAAGCTGCCTTCGTAGGTGTTCAGGTGTTCAATAAAACTGCAAGGATATATTTACTTGATGTGGGGCATACGCTGATGAGATCGAATGCTGGAGTCCTGGGTCTGCTGTCTATTAGGGAAGTAGACTTGGACAGCTCACTTCACCCCTCTGAGCCTCATTTTTCTCATCCATACAATGGGAATACCAACAGTTTCTAGCTCACCGAGTCAATGAAGCGGCCCGGGCAGGCGCTTATCTGCGTAATCGTTCAATGTTGACCAAATTACCGTCGTTTGCAGATTACATGGGGACACCACCCTTCAGTTTTGCTGGTTGGTGGATGGGTTGCCAGGTTCACGCCGGCGCCACAGCCCTGCGCCTGCGCATTGAGCGCCTGCAGCTCCCATGGGCCCGGTAGGCGGCGCTGTCCCCATTGTGCCGCAGCGGCAGAGCTGGGAGGGCCTGCCTCCCCGCACCCCACCAGGCTCTGCGCCTCCCCGCACCCCACCAGGCTCCCGCCAGCTCCCAAAGTGGGTAGGACGGAGTGAGGGTAGGAGGGGCAGGAGAACTTGTCCTCCTACCGTGCTTGGGCTGTTTCCTAGGGGCTAAATGAGAAGCCTCACTTGAACACTGTTGGGAAAGTTTGCAGCTCCTCCAGCAGATGCCTTGGGGCCCTGAGTTCACACCTGCCTCAGTGTGAAGGTCATTAGGTAGGTCCTGTTATTTTCACTGCTACTACTGCCACCAGCACCACCACCACCTAACGATTCTTGGGTTCACGTCCAGGTTCTGACACTTTGTAATTCAGTGCCCAGGACAAGTCAGTTCCCCTCTCTGAGCTTCAGTTTCTGCATCTGTGAAATGGGACAGAAACATCTCTACCTTGCAGGATTACATTAAATAAGGTGTGTAAAATACCTAACACATAGAAGATATTCAATAACTGGATTGTGTTAATATTTTTATTAATTATGATGCTACAGCCTGCCAAAGGCTCCTGAAAGGACAACTGGTTCTTTTTTTTTTTTTTT
>NW_012110919.1:21183245-21185081 GCF_000951035.1 Colobus angolensis palliatus | reverse complement strand
CTAATTTTTGTACTTTTTTTTTTTTTGGTAGAGACGGGGTTTTACCATGTTGGCCAGGCTGGTCTTGAACTCCTGACTTCACATGATCCGCCCACCTCAGCCTCCCAAAGTATTGGGATTACAGGCGTGAGCTACCACTCTGGGCCTACTCCTTGTACTTGAAGATACAGTAGGGCCTTTCTCAACACATCAGAAAGGAAAACTCCAGAAAACATTGTGCATTCTCAACTCTCACTCTGCCTTGATCTCTGCTGTGTTACTCTGGGCAAGCCTCTTCTGTCCTCTGGGTCTCGTTTCATCTTTAAAATCGGGATTAGCAACCTAAATATACACTGATAGACAGTGGAGAAAGAAAGTGTGGTATATACACACACTGGAATACTATTTGGCCTTATGAAAGAATGAAATCATGTCATTTGCAGCCAACATGGCTGGCAGTGGAGGTCATTATGTTTAGTGAAATAAGGCAGGCACGGAAAGACAAATATTGCATGCTCTCACTCATTTGTGGGGGCTTAAAAAAAAGATATCTTGGAGTTAGAGAATAGAATGATAGGCCAGGTGTGGTGGCTGACGTGTGTAATCCCAGCACTTTGGGAGGCTGAGGTGGGTGGATCACTTGAGGTCAGGAGTTCGAGACCAGCCTGGCTAACATGGTGAAACCCTGTCTTTACTAAAAATATAAAAATTAGCTGGGTGTGGTGGTGCACACCTGCAATCTCAACTACTTGGGAGGCTGAGGCAGGAGAATCACTTGAACCCAAGAGGTGGAGGTTTCAGTGAGCCAAGATCGTGCCACTGCACTCCATCCTGGGGGACAGAGCTAGACTCCGTCTAAAAAAAAAAGTTTTTTTTGAGACTCGAATGATAGATACCAGAGTCTGGGAAGGTTGTGATAGAGGGAGGGCTGGATAAAGAGAGGTTGGTTAATGGGTACAAACATATAGTTAGGTAGGAGAAATAAGCCTCAATATTCCATAGCAGAGTAGTTACTACTATAGTTAGCAACAATGTGTTGTATATTTCTTTCTCTCCTTTTCTTTTTTTGAAACCATGTCTGTCTCCATCACCCAGGATGGAGTGCAGTGACCCAATCTTAGCTCACTGCAACCTTCACCTCTCAGGCTCAAGCCATCCTCCTGCCTCACCTCCCAAGTAGCTGGGATTACAGGCATGCACCACCATGTCCCGTTGATTTTTTGTTGTTGTTGTTGTAGTTGTTGGAGATAGTCTCGCTCTGTCTCCCAGGCTGGAGAGCAGTAGCATGATCTTGGCTCACTACAACCTCTGCCTCTTGAATTCCAGTGATTCTCCTGCCTCAGCCTCCTGAGTAGCTAAGACTACAGGCATGCACCACCATGCCCAGCTAATATTTTTGTATTTTCAGTAGAGATGGAGTTTCCCCATGTTAGCCAGGCTTGTCTCGAACTCCTGACCTCAAGGGATCCATCGCCTTGGCCTCCCAAAGTGCTGGGATTACAGTGAGCCACTGCCCGCAGCCCTAATTTTTGTATTTTTTTGTAGAGATGGAGGTTTCATCAGGTTGGCCAGGCTGGTCTCGAACTCCTGACCTCAAGTGATCTGACCACCCCAGCCCCGCAAAGTGCTGGGATTATAGGCGGGAGCCACTGTGCCAGGCTTGTATATTTCAAAGTAGCTAGCAGGGAGGACTTGAAATGTTACCTACTCATAGAAACGATAAATACGAGTGATGGATACCCCAAATACCCTGACCTAATCATAACACATTCTGTACATGTAACACTCACTTTGTACCCCATAAATATGTAAAATATTTTCTGTCAATAAAAAAATAAGTAAAAACAATGTACACTA
>NW_012110919.1:21182766-21183090 GCF_000951035.1 Colobus angolensis palliatus | reverse complement strand
TCAATGGATACCTTTTACTACTGTATCCAGCTCCTGGCTTGTATTTGTAAGTCCAGTGAAATCTACGCTCTGCTTCTGACAAGGAATGGGGCCACAAATGCAAATACACTTAGCACAGCGCCTCCTGCCAGAGGGTGCTGGATAAAGGGCAGCTGTGAAGATAATGAACCCTTAATCAGTCCTTGATCTGACCCAGATAAGATTGTCTGGAAAGGATAGTCATTCAACCCCTGTTTGCTGAGCACTTACTATGTTCAAGGCTCTGAACGTGGCTCAGGGGATCTTGCAAGAAGACAGATAAGGTCTCTCTCTCCCTCTCTCTCT
>NW_012110919.1:21173630-21182476 GCF_000951035.1 Colobus angolensis palliatus | reverse complement strand
CTGACCTCGTGATCCGCCCGTCTCGGCCTCCCAAAGTGCTGGGATTACAGGCTGAGCCACCGCGCCCGGCTCTTATTTTTTTTTTTTATTTTCAGACAGAGTCTCGCTCTGTTGCTCAGGCTGGAGTGCAGTGGCGTGATCTCAGCTCACTGCAACTTCCGCCTCCCAGGTTAAAGCGATTCTCCTATCTCAGCCCCCCGAGTAGCTGGGATTACAGGTGCGCACCAGCATGCCCGGCTAATTTTTGTATTTTTAGTAGAGATGGGGTTTCACCATGTTGGTCAGGCTGGTCTCGAACTCCTGACCTCAGGTGATCCACCTGCCTCATCCTCCCATGGTGCTGGGATTACAGTTGCCCGGCCGACAGATAAGGTCTCTATTCCCCAGGGGTACAACAAGGTCCAGTGCACAGTGAATCCAGAGAGGGAAATGAGCAATGGAGGACAGCAAAAGGGGTCCTGTGATGGAAGTGACTATAAGACCCCTGATTTATATTGGAGTCTGGGTGGGCATCGCTCTCTGGGGAGGTGACATTTGAGCTGGGATCTGAAGGGGCATAGCTAGTGCAAAGGCCCCGGGGCAGGAGAGAAAGCAACATGCACCAAGGATGGAGAGGGGCCAAGGTGGCCAGAGCCTGGAGAATAAGAGAGGATGGCAGTGGGGGATGAAACCTACAGGTGCTGAGGCCAGCGTGAGTGTGGTTTTTGGTCTAAGAACAGGGGAAGTCATAGCCCCTGTGAGTAGGGGCGACAGAGCCAGTTTACAGATTTCGAGCTGTTAGCCAGGATCTATTTCTAGGGGTCCCTTTGGGGGACTCAGAAGAGAGGCTGTCTCCTCCCCTGCCCCAATCCAACCTCTGCTCCTTCCTGGCTGGGTAAAGTGAGACTTCCTCACACAAAGTGTGCTTTACTTTGTTGGGGGCATGGGGTAGGGAGGGTATCCCAGGCCTCTGAAAGTCATGATCCTCCCTCACCCCCTCACAATTCCACTCCCTGTTCTAGGACCTCCATGGACTCCCAGTTGCCCACGCAGGGACCCCGCTGAGAAGTCCTGAATCAGCCTGCTTTCCCTGGGACCAAGGCCTGGACCCTCCCACCCCTGCCTGTGCCATGGCCTTCAGATGGAGACTGTCTTTGAAGTGCCTGTGGCCAGCTGTGACTGGCCCTACCCACAGGCCACCACGCCCGGCTGCCCAGAGGAATGGAATCACAGCCAGTGGCTGGGCGGCTGAGAGTGGCTGTGCCCATGGCAACGGTCATCTGAGATGAGCTTCCTCCCCACCTGGCCTCAGGTTTCTGGCCCAGAGAGAATTCCAGAAGAGCCTCACTGAAAATCCCTGGCAGGGTGGGGCCCCCGGTAACTGGGACAAAAGCTGGCTATTCTCGGGACCAGGGTGGACAGAGCCACTGATTGTCTGCAGCCTCTTTCTGTCCAGTCTCTGTGGCTTCTTGGTAAATGGGGGGAGATGTGATTTCATGGGGAACCTGGGAGACTCCTCCCTGCTGTGTGGCCCTGGGGAGGTTCCTTCACCTCTCTGGGCGTGCTTCCTCTCATGCAGCTGGACAGAGCTCCTGAAGGTAGAGTCCTACACGGTGCCTCTGGCACACAGCAAGCAGTGCATAAATGCATGCACGTTAGCCCTGGTGCTTCCCCTGCCCTTTCCTCCCTAGTTTCCTGTGTTTTTCCTTCTTTTTGTCATGATTTGAGCCCATCTGTGGCATTCACTGGGGAAAGAGCAAAGAAGGCCGACCAGAATGTCTCTCCATGTCTCCTACCCCACCCCTACTCCCTGATCTCATCCTAGGGGGTGTGAACAGAGACCCCCTCGGTGGTGAGGGGCCTGAGGCACACAGGACAGTGGGAAGCGGTTGCTTAGTGGCTGAAAGGTGCAGTTGGAATTCAGACAATCCTGGATTTGAATCGTGACGGCACCATCGGCAGGTATCTATCTCCTCCGGCAAACGGCTTTCACTGTGTGGAGCCTCAGTTTGTTGGTCTGCAAAAGGTAGGGGAGAAGACCCACCCACAGGAGGGGTAGATGAGATGAAGGTGATGGGGAGGAGGGAAAAGGGGCTGAGAGGCTGGCGCAGGAGGGGCTGAGAGGCTGGGATTTGCAGGATTCCAACCCCACATGGTGGCCTTGGCTATATCTATACCTCAGAGACCCACTCCAGGCCCCCAGAGACCCAGACATTAACTCTTGGCCTAAACCAACCACCAGCTGGGCAAAGGGGAGGGGGCAAGGTTGAAGAGGGGACATGGAATGAAGGAAGGGAGAGAGCAGGGGAGGACAGCAGGGAGTGTGGGGAAGGAGAGGAAAGAAGTTTCTGCCTGGGGAGTGAGGAGGAGAGCTATGCTTGCTGTCTTTTGGACTCAGTAGTTCCCATTCGTAAAATGGGCACAATCAAATGGGGAAACTGATGCCCACTTCACAGGGTTGCTGGGAAGGAAGACGTGAAGGAACATATGGGAGAGCACTGGGTAAAGCTGGAAGCGCGTGGGTGGGAGGGCACGTGAAGTTAGTCTTGGAGGAGTCGGGGCCATACTGTGGGACTATTTATTGAACAGTTACTATGTTCCTGTACTGCCCAGCCCTCACAAGCCCCATTGTGTTTAATCCCTACAACCTGAAGAGGCAGGGGAGGTTACTGCTCTCATTTTACAGATGAGAGAAGCAAGGCTCAGAGAGGCAAAGTCACCTGCCCGAGCTCACAGCTTAGAAGTATGATAGAGCCACACCCAATCCTTTTGATCCTAGAGATCATGTCTTCTCCTTCTCCTTCTTCTCCTCCTTCTTTTTGTAGAAGTGGGTTCTCACTATGTTGCCCACACTGGTCTTGAACTCCTGGCCTCAAGCGTTCCTCTTGCCTCAGCCTCCGAAAGTGCTGGGATGACAGTACATGAGCCACTGTACCTGGCTGTCTTCTTCTTTTTTTAAAAAGAAAATTTCACAACAGCTTTATTAAGATAGTCATATACCATACAATTCACCCACTTAAAGTATACTCTTCAATGGTTTTTATTTTATTTATTTACTTAATACTTTTTTTGAGTCTCACTCTGTTGCCTAGTGGCTGCCTCCGCCTCCCAGGTTCACGTGATTCTCCTGCCTCAGCCTCCTGAGTAGCTGGGATTACAGGCGCGCATTACCATGCCCGGCTAATTTTTGTATTTTTAGTAGATACGGGTTTTCACCATGTTAGCCAGGCTGGTCTGGAACTCCTGACCTGGTGATCCTCCCACCTTGGCCTCCCAAAGTGCTGCGATTACAGGCATGAGCCACCATGCCCGGTCTTCAGTGGTTTTTAGTATAGTCATACATATGAGCAACCATCACCAGTCAATTTTAGAATATTTGCGTCATCCTGTTTGGTTGGGTGTGGTGGTAGGCGCCTGTAGTCCCAGCTACTCAGGAGGCTGAGGTGGGAGAATGTTTGAACCCCAGGAGTCAGAGGGCGCAGTGAGCTGTGGTTGCACTTCTGCACTCCAGCCTGTGCGACAGAAAAAGAAAAAGCCCATACTCTTTAGCCATTACCCTTGGCCCCCCAAATCCTCCCTTCCCCCCAGCCCCTGACAACCACTGATCTCCTTTCTATTTCTATAGATTTGCCTCTTCTGACCATTTCATATAAATGGAATTATGGAATATGCGGCCTTTTGTGTCTGGCCACTTAGCATCCTGTTTCCAAGGTTCATCCATGTTGTTGCATGACTCAGTACACCATTCATTTTATTGCCAAATAGTATTCCGTTGTGTTTGTTTATCCATTGAGAATTTGAGTCATTTTCTTTTTTTTTGGCTATTATGAATAATGCTGCTATGAACATTCAAGTTTTTCTATGGACGTAAGCTTTCATTTCTCTTGGTTATGTTCCTGGGGTGGAATTACTGGGTCATATGGGAACTCTAGAAACTTTTTTTAAATTTTTTTGGGACAGGATCTCACTCTGTTGCCGAAGCTGGAGTGCAGTGGCACAATCTCAGCTCACTCTAGCCTCTGCCTCCTGGGCTCAAGCAATTCTTGTGCCTCAACCACCTGAGTAGCTGGGATTACAGGTGCCTGCCATCACGCCCAACTAATTTTTGTACTTTTTGTTAGGGGTTTTACCATATTGGCCAGGCTGGTCTCGAACTCCTGGCCTCAAGCGATCCACCCGCCTTGACCTCCCAAAGTGTTGGGATTACAGGCAGGAACCACCGTGCCCGGTAGTAACTCTAGATTTAATATTTGGAGGAACTGCCAGATTGTTTTGCAGAGCAGCCACCCCATTACACATTCCCACCAGCAGTGCGCGAAGATTCCAGCTTCTCCACTTCCTCACCCACACTTATGGTCTGTCTTTTTGGGATCGTATCTATATATATATTTTTTTTTCTAGACAGGGTCTCGCTTTGCTGCCCAGGCTGGAGTGCAGCTGCCCGAACACAGCTCACTGCAAGCTTGACCTCTGGGGCTCAAGTCATTCTCCTGCCACAGCCTCCCCAAATGCTATGATTACAGGTGTGTGCCACCACGCCTGGCCAAGAAAATATTCCTGCTGGTCATGCTACACTGTAGAGTCTGCTGGGCTTGGGTTCAAGTCTTACCAGCTGTGGGATCTCAGACAAGTGGCCTCTTTGTGTCATTATCTATAAAATGGCGGAAGAATTCCTCCTTTCCAGGCTGTCAAAAGATGAACTGAGTTGGTGGCAGGATCAGGACTATGCCAACTGTAAAGTGAGGTGCATGTGTCTTGTTTTTATAACTGGGTACCCTGGGTATAAAGTCCCTGAGATCCTGACCTGTCTGGCTCACCAATCTCTCCCCAGTGTCTGGCACTGGACCTGGCATACAGTAAGCACTTGGTAAATGCAGACCCTTGACTGCTGCCCAGGAACCTTTCTTTTTTTTTTTTGAGACGGAGTCTTGCTCTATCGCCCAGGCTGGAGTGCAGTGGCCAGATCTCCACTCACTGCAAGCTCCACCTCCCGGGTTTACGCCATTCTCCTGCCTCGGCCTCCTGAGTAGCTGGGACCACAGGCACCTGCCACCTCGCCCGGCCAGTTTTTTGTATTTTTTAGTAGAGACGGGGTTTCACCGGGTTAGCCAGGATGGTCTACAATCTCCTGACCTTGTGATCCGCCCGTCTCGGCCTCCCAAAGTGCTGGGATCCAGGAACCTTTCTTAGGGGAGGTAGCTGAGTCCACCTGGGGCAGTCCAGGAGCTGCGTGGAGAGCAAGGCTGCGCCCCACCTGTGGCTGCCACGTGACTCACAGCCAGTGCTAAGGGCCTTGAAAGTTTTTCCTTCCCTAAGAGGAAAAGTTCTTTCTGGCCAGGCACAGTGGCTCATGCCTGTAATCCCAGCGTTTTGAGAGGCCAGGTTATAAGGATCACTTGAGCACAGGAGTTTGAGACCAGCTTGGGCAGCATAGCAAGACCCCACCTCTACATAAAATAAAATTTAAAACACCAGGCTTGGTGATATGCACCTATAGTCCCAGCTATTCAGGAGGCTGAGGCAGGAGGATCGCTTGAACCTAGGAATTTGAGGCTGCAGTGAGCTATGATCAGGCAACTGCACTATAGCCTGGGCTACAGAGCAATACCCTGTCTCTCTCTAAAAAGAAAAAAAATAAAAATTAAACTTAAAAAGTACATTCATATTGTTGTGTGACCATCGTCGCCATCATTCATCTCCAGAACTCTTTGCATCTTGCAAAACTGAAACCCTATGCCCAAAAAACAGCAATCTCCCATTCTCCTGTCCCCCAGCTCCATCAAGCAGGATTTTTTTTTTTTTTTTGAGATGGAGTCTCTCTCTGTTGCCCAGGCTGGAGTGCAGTGGCATGATCTCGGCTCACTGCAACCTCCCTCTTCCAGGTTCAAGCAATTCTCCTGTCTCAGCCTCCCAAGTAGCTGGGATTACAGGTGCCCCCAACCACGCCCAGCTAATTTTTGTATTTTTAGTGGAGACGGGGGTTTCACCATATTGGCCAGGCTGGTCTTGAACTCCTGACCTCAGGCGATCTGCCCACCTCAGCCTCCCAAAGTGCTGGGATAACAGGCATGAGCCACTTCGTCTGACCCATCAACCAGTATTTTTAAAGCACCTACTAAGTGCCAGGTGCTAGACCTGTGGTCATGAACATGTTCCCTTGCTTCATGGGCACTGGTACCCATTTTTTAGGTGAGGAAACTGAGGCACAGAGAGGGAGCCCACAGCTCCCACCACAGCTCCTTCTCCCATCAGCGGCAGGGCAGGATTTGAACCCTGGTGTCTGGTGCAGAGGCCAAGCTCCAGCTGCTTAGCCCAAGATGAGTCACTTCCCTGCATGGGGACCTCAGTTGTCCCATCTATGAAATGGGGATCAGGAAAGAGTTGGGTTAGCGACGCTGATGCTGAGGACTCAGGCCTCTTCCCTCTGAGCTTAGAGAAGAGCAGGTCACCATCCCCGGCCCCATCTCCTCCAGTTCCAGTCCCCAACATCAGCCTCCTTGTGGCTGGAATCACCCTTGCCATTTTCTTTGAAATCAAGACAGGCCTTTCTGCAGAAATGGGCCCCAGACTCACTCCTCCACCCTCAACCTGGCCCAGCCCCAGTCCCAGCCCTGAGGGTCCGCAGCAGATAGCTGTCTGTCAGGGAGGTGTCAGGGGCCTTATGTTTACCTTCCTCTCCACTGCCAGACATCTGCCTGTTTACTCAGGACCCTCAGAGGGTTCTCTTTACCACCCCAACCCCCACCACGGAAGGAGCAGCTTTTGGAGAGGCCACACTCCTCTCCAAGCTGCAGTTTCCCATTTGCAAAATGGGTACAGCAAACCCTACCTCACAGCCTGTTGCAAGAAAAGTTTACTTGGCAACACTTCTCCCTCTCACCCCCTACGCTTCTGTGCTCAGTGAGTTAATTATTAGGGTTTGTTTCTTTGTAAATGTTTCACACTGGAGGTGAACACATCAATCGTATTCAGGGGTACACATACACACACACACACACTTTCTCTCTCTCTCTTTCTCTCTCTCTCTCTCTCCCCTTCTCCAGCAATTCTAAAATTTCACTTTCCAGCTGTTGGACCTCAGGGGAGATACTGCTATTTTCAAGCTGAGGAGGAAGGATCTACTCCACAGTCCCTGAGTCAGCTCAATTTAGTGAAAACACTAATGATGAAAATGGCATGGCTCTGGCCCAGGCGCGGTGGCTCACACCTGTAATCCCAGCACTTTGGGAGGCCGAAGTGGGAGGATCACCTGAGGTCAGGAGTTCGAGGCCAGGCTGGCCAACATGGTGAAACCCTGTCTCTACTAAAAATTCAAAAAATTAGCCTGGCATGGTGGCGCATGCCTGTAATCCCAGCCCCCAGGAGGCTGAGGCAGGATAATCGCTTGAACTCAGGAGACAGAGGTTGGAGTGAGCCAAGATCGCGCCACTGCACTCCAGCCTGGGCGACAGAGTGAGACTCTGTCTCAAAAAAAAAAAAAGAAAAAAAAAGCTCTGCGCAACCGGGATACTCCCAGCATCTTCACCGTGACTGTGAGGCGAGGACTTTTGTATGCCCCACTCTGCAGCGGGATGTAGAGGCACTGAGGCACAAAGGTGAAGGGACTTGCATAGGGCTGCTGGGTTAGGGAGTCACAGAGCCAAGCTGTGGGCCCGCTAGGCTTTCCAACCACCCTGGAGGAAGTGAGCTGCCCATCCTGTGGAGGTATTCAAGTGGACTCAGTGCTGGGTAGAGGATATGGCTATGTGTTGGGGCCCATCTTTGTTATCTGATAAAAAATACATGGATGGGTGTGGTGGTTCATGCCTGTAGTCTCAGTGCTTTGCGAGATTGAAGTGGGAGAATCACTTGGGGCCAGGAGTTTGAGACCAGCCTGCACAACATAGTGAGACCCCTCCCCTCCCCCACCCACTTCTACAAAAAAATAAAAATTAGTGGGATGTGGTGGCGCATGCCTGTACTCCCAGCTGCTCAGGAGGCTGAGGTGGGAGGATCACTTGAGGCCAGGAGTTTGAGGCTGTAGTGAGCCGTGATCCTACCACTGCATTCCAACCTGGGTGACAAAGGGAGAACATGTGTCAAAAATAATAATAATAATAATAATAATAATAAATAAACAAAAATACATTGAGCCAGGCACGGTGACTCACACCTGCAATCCCAGCACTTTGGGAGGCCGAGGCAGGTAGATCGCTTGAGCCCTGGAGTTTGAGACCAGCCTAGGCAACATAGTGGGACCCTATCTCTGCAAAAAATTTAAATAAAATTAGCCAAGCGTGGTAGTGGGCGCCTGTGGTCCCAGTTACTAGGGAGGCTGATACGGGAGGATTGCTTGAACTCTGGTGCTTGAGGCTGAAGTGATTCATGATCACACCACCGCACTCCAGCCGGGGCAACAGAGTGATACCCTGTCTTAAAAATAACAGCAACAAAACATATTGATTGCCTACTCCGAGGCAGGCTTCGCTGTAAGCACTGGGTGAAGACCAAGGAGAGCAGCTCACATTTATTTACCCCTGAACCATCTCTATGGGCCATATCCGAGGGTAGGGACCTCCGGCAACTCCTTGGAGGGAATTGTCTGCTGAATGAATGAATAAATGAGCAAACACGTGTAGGAATAGGCCGGGACGCCCATGAGCAGACTAGGACACAGACCCAGGGCGGCCCGAAATCACAGGGCAAGATCGAATCGGAGCCGATTCCACCCAGAGCCCTTTCCAACGACCGTCGGCCGCTCTATCCAGGGATCGCGACACCCATTTTCCAGGCGAGGAAACTGAGGCCCTGACCCCGCACCTCCCTCGCAGGGGGGCCCTCGCCGGGCAGACGGGGTGCGAGCAGGGGCCGCCCCTTCCAGGGCCTGC
>NW_012110919.1:21172912-21173335 GCF_000951035.1 Colobus angolensis palliatus | reverse complement strand
GGGGACGCGGGAAGCGGGAGGCGGGAGGCGCTAGGTTCCGTAGGCGCCAGCCTCTCCGCTAAGTGCCCTTGGGCAGGACAACGGCTCTTTGGGCCTTGGTTTTATCACCTGTGAAATGGGCACCAACGTGGGGCCTGAGGTAGCAGATCTGGGGGGAGGGCGGTCCGGTTCCCTGAGACCCCAAGCCAGGGAACCAAAGGCCCGGAGCCCTGCAGCCCACCTTAGGAGACTTGGAAGAGGGATTTCGGAGGACCTAAGGTTTGCCCTTGGCCTCTGAGCATGTCGGATGGAATTTGGAGTCTGGAGCTTCCAAAGGCTTCTTCTTGGTTACTGAGTCCCAGAGAGAGACGGCTGTTTCCTCCAAGAGGCATGAAAATCTTTAACCTCTAGTTCTGCCCTGGACTCTCAGGACGTCCCGGGGGC
>NW_012110919.1:21153784-21172827 GCF_000951035.1 Colobus angolensis palliatus | reverse complement strand
GCGGGGAGAGAGAGGCTCCCACACTCCCCACTGGCCTGGAAACATCGGCCACAGACACGTTCATCGAGCCACCGCCGGCCCCAGCTGTCCCCTCTGTCTGTCCTCTCTGTTTTGCAGATGGGGAAACTGAGGCTTAGGTCGGGGATCTAGACAATTGGGATTTAAACCCAGGGGCTGTCCAGCCCCAAAGCCCTTCCCACCACACCAGGTGTCCTGCCCTAGGGCCAGCTGTGCACACAGGGCCTGGTGCTCACGGAGTGTTTGGGAAGTGGCAGGGCAGAGGTGGGTCCTGTGGCTTTTCTGTCTCAGCTTCTAAAACAAGGGCCTCTGCTGGGGGCAGGGGGGCCGTGAACCCCTGAAATGCTAGGCAGATACCCTGTGGGAGCTTTGTTCTGGGCTGCTAAGAACTGCTTGAGGATTTAAGCTTTGCCACTTTGGCTTCAGAGCAAGGGCAGAGGGTAACTCGGGGCTGGCTCCTGAGGAGGGTGACGAGGTGGGCTTTTGGGGCAGCATGGGTAGAAAGGTCAGGCCTGGGTCATTTGCGAGGCTGAGTGGGTCTGTGTGGGGCCCAGGGTGTGCTCTGCAGTCCCCGGCTGTGTGCCCTTGGCCTAGTCCCCTAGCTGTCTGAGCCTCTGTGTTCTCTCCTCTGTAATACTGGGGTGCCTGAGGGCAAGCCCCCAGGGCTGTCATGAGGACCGATGACCTTCCAGGAACCTGGCACAGTCACTGTTGGCTGCCATCATTGTTTTACCAGTTGTTGTTGCCCCAAACATTTTCTTAACAAAGAGGGTGAAAAAGTCAATTGGCCATTTCCACATTTCTCTAGTTCATTCTGTTTGAAGAACGACAGGAACCAGAAAGCCTGGACACCCACCTTGATTGGTGAATTGCAGGGGGGAGGGTCCCAGACACAAATGGCAAATGGCAGTCCTAGTTCAGGGCGGTTCGCTTTGTAAGACCGAGGTGGGGCTGTTTTGAAATGGAGGTAACCAGGGAATAGTTGTCTGAACAAAAAGGGTGTGATGCCCCCAGGAGGGATGTTTCACCTAAGCTCCTGTGAGGATGGCTGGGATTCCCCAGGTGAAACCCAGACACTTTATATCTGGGGAAGGGGCTGTGGAGGTTCCTCCTGCCTCATCCAGTGCCAGCCGGGCCTCTGCCACATACTCCCTCCTCCAGCAAATGCTCTCTGCAAGCTCACCCATGCCAGCTCTGGACTGGACACTGGAGCACTGAGATGCTTCGAATCCCAGCCTCACTCTAGCCTGAGGGGTGTGAAGGGAAGAAGGATTTTCCCTTGTGGCCCCGGGGAGGAGCTCCCACACCTGACTTGTGGGCATCTAGCAAGGTGTGCATGGATGGCCAACGCTTAGTAAATGTATGCTGTGGAATGGATGGGGTCAGGGGAGAATGCTGTAGGGTAGGAGGACTGGCCCAGGAAGGACCCATGAGGACTTGGTCAAGGTAGTGTGTGAACCGCACCTTGAAGAATAAACGCAGAAGTAGAGGAAAGGGTATTCAGGCAAAGAGAATGGCACTAGCAGAGACATGACTTTTACCTCTTACCAGGTGGCTACACCTGGAGTTTATAGAGCAGAGAAATCCTTCTGTTTGTCTGGAGTTTGTGACGTGACTGGAAAGGGTGAGGGATCAGACAGGCAGGGGCTAAGTCAGACCCAGAGGCCCAGAAGTCCCGCCTGGGAGTGACATGGTTGTTTGTGTGTTCTAGAAAGGTCCCTTTGGCTGCAGAGTGGGAAAGATTGGAGGAGCTCAGAGAGGCCGGCCCCAAGGCTGGGGAAGTCATCCAAGCTCCGAGTGGAGAGGGGCAGCTGGAAGGAGATGTAGGAGGGAAGGAAACACACAAGACTGAGCCTCATGTGCCTGGCACATAGTAGGTGCTCAGTCAGTATCTATGGCATAGTTGTCTGAACAAATACTTTTGAGTTGGTCAAAGTCCTCTGAGTTCCTTCCTCTGTTCCTAGGGGGATGGGGTCCACATGAAGTGGGTATCTCTCCCCCATGCAGGCCCTTGACCCTGCTGTCTGCCTCAGTTTCCCCCATTTGACTTTGGGAAAGACACTCCAGTCCGTTCTCTAAATTATAGGGACCCAGGTAACAGCTCCTCTTGTCACAGGTAGAGTCTGGGGAGTCGAGAAAACATTTATTTTATGCCAGTGGGCCCTCTGGAATGCTCTGCATCACCAATTTGGAGCAGAATTCACCTGTTAAAGATTAATTCAGATCTCTTGAGATAACTCGTGGTCTTAGGCCCTGTGGCTGCTGTTCTGAACTCTGGGTATAAGGTTCTGTCTGGCTTTAGCCAACCCTGCATTGCATTAACAATTATCATGATGGTAGCAAGCCTTTATTGAGCACTTACTGTGTGCCAAGCACTGAGTCAAGCACTCTCAGCATATTTGGATACAAAACTATTTTCGTCCCCATTTTTCAGAGGGCGGAATGAGGTCTGGAGGGTGAAGTCGCTTGCCTAGGTTCTCTCAGCTGAGAAGGGGCAGAGCTGGGACCTGAATCCCATTTGTCCGATTGCAAATCCATTCCTTCACCTGTAAGGTGGCCCATCCCCATTTGTCTGGACCCTCCCTGGGGTGCCTGGAGTCATGAGGGAGCTACCAGAGATAGGAACCTGAATTGGCCAGGTGCAGTGGCATACACCCATAATCCCAACACTTTGGGAGACCGAGGTGGGTGGACTGGTCAAGCTCGGGAGTTTGGGACCAGCCGGGCAATATGTTGAAACCCCGTCTCTAGAAAAAATACAAAAATTAGCCAAACATGGTAGCATGCACCTGTAGGGCCAGCTACTTGAGAGGCTGAGGTGGGAGGATCGCTTAAGCCCAGGAGTCAGAGGTTGCAGTGAACAGCGATTGCACCACTGCACTCCAGAGCGAGAGATCCTTTCTCAAAACAAAGAACCTGAATTGCACAGACAGGCCTGGGCTTAAACTGCATCCGCGTGTTTGAGACAGGCCTGCTGTTCCCCCCGGAGGAGCTTGGGGAAGCCACCTGGCCTCTCTGGGCTTCCATTTCTTCCTCTGTCAAAGGGACTCTCGTCTCACTTTGCAGGGATGATCCAAGGCAGCTGGATGGGGTTTTGAAGCACAGCTCTTCTGCCTCAGACTGTGTCGGCTCCCCTTGTCCCCAGGCCCATTCCAGGGCATGTTTTCTTCCAGCTCATCCCCCGGACATCCTCAGAGAGCCCCTCCATGCCAGGTGGTTGGGTGGAAGGTATTGGGGGCAAAGCTAGACTTGCATTTGGGCAAATAATGATATGTTTTCAGCAATGAAATATTTATGAGCATGGACTGAGCGCCAGGAGCTGTCAACTTTTTTTACTTTCTTGATTTAATGCTTAAAAACTAGGGCTGGAGCCCAGCTGCCCAGGTTCAAATCCCAGCTTCCAATAAGTTCCGTTATTCCTTTGGCCTCAGTTTCCTCATCTGGGCAAAGGGGATAAGGTAATGCCTGCCTTGCTGGGAGGTTGTGGACAGTCTTCAGCACAACCTCTAGTATTTAGTTTAAAACTAGCATCTATTGCCTGATGTTTACTTTTTATTTTCATTTATTATTTTTAGAGACAGGGTTTCAGTCTGTCACCCAGGCTGGAATGCAGTGGTGTGATCATATGTCACAGCAGCCTCGAACTCCTGGGCTCAAGTGATCCTCCTACCTCGGTCTCCCAAGTAGTTGGGACACACCCAGCTAATTAAATTTTTTTTTCAGAGACAGGGATCTCACTATGTTGCCCAGGCTGGTCTCAAATTCCAGAGCTCAAGTGATCCTCCTGCCTTGGCCTCCCAAAGTGCTCAGATTACAAGCCTGAGGGCTGATGTGCATTTTGATGGTGTCACAGCTTCCCCACTGCGGGGGGTGGGCAAGGGCAAGAATGCCAAGCCCCATTCTACAGCTGAGGAAACCCAGACTCAGAGAGGAAGCAGTTTACTTAGGGATGCCCAGCTGGCTCATGACAGAACTGGAGCTGGAAGCCAGATCTGAGTGACACTGGTGTCCTTGGGTCCATGAAAAGCCCAGTGGTCAGCTTAGCTTCTTGCTTGGAAAGCTATGGTAGGCTCACCCATCTTGGCATCTGAGCCACCTCAGCTAACCTCCCAGCTCTGCCAGTTGCTGCTCTGTGACCTCGGGAAGTGGCTTAACCTCTCTGTTCCTGGGCTTTGCTGAGGTCAGAGCTCTGCCAACTTGAGGAAGGATTTGGGTTATTCTGGCTGCCGCTCTTGTCCTGGCCTGGGTTCCTTCTGCCTTGGGTGCCATTGGATCCCATGAGCTGGCACCCCAGTGGCTGGACAGGAATGAGGAAGGGACAGGGCCTCACTTTCAATGTGACTCTGACTTCCTTCCCACCCTTGGCCCCTTCCTGACCATTGGTTTCCTCTTTTTGCCCCGAGCCCTGGCCACTGCTGGCGGTGTGACTCCAAGGAGGTCACATCACCTCTCTGAGCATGTGTCCTCATCGGCGAGGGAGGATCACATGAGACCACGCCAGGCGCGCAGGAAGCCCTTGCAGGTCTCCAGATGAGGTCAGGGTGTTGGGAAGGCCACAGAAGGAGGCGGGGGCTCAAGGCACAGACAGGCGGGCCATTGACCAAACAGGAATATCCTTCTATTTCTTTGGTTAGTGAGTAACAGCTGCCACTCCTGTCCACCCACCCTGCCCCTTGCACAAAGAGCTCCTCAGTCTCACCGGGCGCCCGTTTTCCCCCGAGGGTGGAGTGGCCTGGGTTCCACCCGCTTGACCGAGTGGGCTGGCCAGCTTCTGGGACTGTTCCCTCTGTGTGTGTGTGTGTGTGTGTGTGTGTGTGTATTGATGTGCATGTGTATGTGTGTATGTATATGTGTGTATATGTGTATATGTGTGTGTACATGTATATGTGTGTATATGTATGTGTATGTGTGTACATGTATATGTGTGTACATGTATATGTGTATATGTGTACATGTATATGTGTGTACATGTATACGTGTGCATGTATGTCTATGTGCATGTGTGTGCATATGTGTATGTATATATGTGTGTATGTGTATATGTGAATGTGCATGTGTGTGCATGTGTGCATGTATGTGTGTTTGTGTATATATGTATGTGTGTATTGTATGTATGTATATATGTGTATTGTGTGTATGTGTATATGTGTGTAATGTGCGTATGTATGTGTGTGTATTGTATGTGTGTATGTATGTGTATATGTGTGTAATGTATGTGTGTGTATTGTATATATGTATGTGTATGTGTATTGTGTGTATGTGTGCGTAGTGTATGTGTATATGTCTGTAATGTGTGTATGTGTGTGTGTATTGTGTGTACGTGTGTGTTTATGGAGGGTGAGCTCCATGGGCTTTGGGCTGAGACCTCAGCAGGTGAGGGTGGGACAGGGGGTATGGGGCTGACTGACCCATGGGTCTAGCTCACTCCTGTCCCCCCTTGGCACACAGGAGGGGCTCAGGAATACCTGTAGATAGAGTGAAGGGAGAATGAAGGAAGGAATAAGTGACTGGACGAGCCAGCCAGGCAGGGCATCAGAAGGAAGCACCTGCTCAGATACAGGTTCTGGCTCTGAGATCGAGTTTGCATAGGTGAGTGTCCTGGTCTTGTTGAGCCTCAGTTTCCTCATCTATAAAATGGGTTCAGGATAGTTGTCCTCATGAGAGGTATTGGTCTCATAGCCCAGAAAGCCCCGCACATAGTAGGTGCTCAGTAAGCTGTCTGTTAAAAGATGGAAGGGAGGAAGCTAATTAGTTAATTGGGCAGAGGTTCACTTTGGGGACCTGTCTGCTCTGGAGAGAATGACTAAGCCCATCTTTTACTCCTTCTCTCTGTGTTCATTCATTCATTCATTCATTCATTTATCCAGCAAACACATCTTGAGCAGCTGCCATGTGCCAGGCCCTGTTCCAGCATCTGGGCTCAGCAGTTACCAGCAGGGAGTCCCCTCGCCCTAGAGCTTTTGTCCGAGTGACATCATTCCCCACGCAGTGCTTTGCGGCCACATTGTGAGACTCTGATACCACAATGACAAGCAACCCAGCGGTGGGGACTGTGATGAGCTCCTTTCACAGGCGAGGAAACTGAAGCTCGGAGAGGTCAAGTGATCCGTCTGGGGCCACACAGTTACTAAATGGCAAAGCCAAGAGTCAGACTCCAAGCCTGTCACCACTGTGCCACCGTCCTGCTGCGTTCCAAGGTACATGGCGTTGAGAAGGGGGCTCCCAGGGAGAGGGCATGGTAGCCCCCAAAGGGATGAATGAACTCAAATGGATTTAAAAGCAAATGGTTGGAATTTTATCCACATTCACTTCCTGTAGAGCGTGGCCTCAGTTAAATCTCATTCTTTCTGATCCTCCGTTTGTTTGTCTGTGAAATGATAATAACACCTACCTCAAATGAGAGAGAAATGTCAAAGTGCTTAGCCTATGATTGGCATTGGAGAAACCTCCTTTCTCCCGGGACTGAGTTTGTACATCTGGGAATGGACACAATAATATGTCATCTCTATAGTTACTATTTGGATTAAAACAGATAGAAGGGGCCAGGCACAGTGGTTCATGCCTGTAATCACAACACTTTGGGAGGCCAAGGTGGGTGGATCACGTGAGCCCAGGCATTGGAGACTAGCCTGGGCAGTATAGTGAGACCCCATCTCTGCAAAAAATACATTTTAAAAGTAGGCATGGTGGCTGGGCGCAGTGGCTCACGCCTGCAATCCCAGCATTTTTGGAGGCCGAGGTGGGCGGATCATGAGGTCAAGAGATCGAGACCACAGTGAAACCCTGTCTCTACTAAAAAAAAAATACAAAAAATTAGCTGGGTGTGGTGGCGGGCGCCTGTAGTCCCAGCTACTCAGGAGGCTGAGGCCGGAGAATGGCATGAACCCAGGAGGCAGAGCTTGCAGTGAGCCGAGATCGCATCACTGCACTCCAGCCTGGGTGACAGAGCGAGACATCATCTCAAAAAAAAAAAAGTAGGTAGGCATGGTGGTACATGCCTGTGGTCCCAGCTTCTGGGGAGGCTGAGGTGGGAGGATTGCTTGAGCCTGGGAGGTCAAGGCTGCAGTGAGCCATGATTGTGCGACTGCACTCCAGCCTGGATAACAGAGACATACTCTGTCTCAAAACAAAAACCAACCAAGTGGGAGGTGCTGTGTGAAATGTGCCATGGAGGGTAGGCATTACTGATGGTAGCATTGCAGGCATTAGCCTCAGTCGTAATTCCAAGCAGTTAACCCCTGAGGCAGTGGCCTACTGTTGGCACAGACTGGTGTTGAGGTGGGCTGGGACAGAGGAAGGATCTCAGACTGGTTTTCTGCTGCCTCAGGCTCCGTTCCCCGCCTCCCACCCTATCCATTCATCACGGGCGCCTGCCCTCTTCCCCCTTCTCTGATTTGGCAAACTCGGGACTTTTGCACCTGGAAGTGGGGTATGCATGGACGAGTGTCCTGTCCCTTCTGGTTCTCAGTCTCCCAGCTGGGAAGCAGCCCTTGTCCTGACAGCCTTCCAAAGGTGACGGAAGATGAAAATGAGGTGGCAAGGAAACCCTTTCCAAAGGTGAGGTCTGTGCAGTCACAAGCCCTGGTTTTGGAGCCGGGAAGTCTGGGTTCCTGTGCCTGCTCAGTTCTGACCTCCCTGGACCTCAATGTCATCATCTCCCACCCCC
The DNA here is from genome assembly GCF_000951035.1 of Colobus angolensis palliatus. Classification (NCBI taxonomy): domain Eukaryota; kingdom Metazoa; phylum Chordata; class Mammalia; order Primates; family Cercopithecidae; genus Colobus; species Colobus angolensis. The sequence continues at coordinate 21,165,143 of NW_012110919.1, read as the reverse complement.
ACTGTAAACTCAGGGAATGTTAACAAGAATGGCAAAGCAGCTGCTATTCATTGAACACTTCGTGTTTGCCAGGCACTGCGCTGAAGGCTTGAATTATCACATTTAATCCTCACAATAGCCCTTTAGGGTAGGAGCTGTTATTTTATTTTTTAATATTTTAAAAAATAAATAAATTTATTTTTTGTAGAGATGGGATCTCACCATGTTGCCCAGGCTGGTCTTGAACTGGGCTCAAGCGATCCTCCCACCTTGGCCTCCCAAAGTGTTGGGATTACAGGTGTGAGCCACTGCGCCCAGCCTTATTTTTTAGTTTAAAGCATTAATGTACAGTACACCAAATAACTATGGAGCAAAACAGCTTAACCCCACCCAGCTCGTAGTAATTGTTACCCCCATTTTACAGATAAAAGAGGAGGCAAGCCTAAGGTTTGGTTTGGTTTTGTTTAAGATGGAGTCTCTTGTCGCCCACGCTAGGGTGCAGCGGCGCTCTCTCAGCTCACTGCAACCTCTGCCTCCTGGGTTCAAGCGATTCTCATGCCTCTGCCTCCCAAGTAGCTGGGATGACAGGCGCCTGCCACCACACCCAGCTAATTTTTGTATTTTTAGTAGAGATGGAGTTTCACCATGTTGGCCAGTCTGGTCTTGAGCTTCTGACCTCAAGTGATCCGCCCACCTCAGCCTCCCAAAATGCTGGGATTACAGGCATGAGCCACTGCACCCGGCTGGCCTAAGATTTTGGTGCCTCCCGCCTCCCGGGCTGGAGCTGGGTAGCATATTCTCAAGCACAGCTGGCTGAGAGGGTGGAATCCTGGGGCTATGCTCTGATGGGAGGGAAGCGAGATAAGGGAAGAAGGACCTGGAGCCTCCTGGTGACTTTGTATCCTCGAGCCCCTACTACGTGCCAGACCCTGTTTGAAACCCTTTACGTGGCTGGGCGCGGTGGCTCACGCCTGTAATACCAGCATTTTGAGAGGCTGAAGTGGGCGGATCACCTGAGGTCAGGAGTTCGAGACCAGCCTGGCCAACATGGTGAAACCCCATCTCTTCTAAAAATACAAATTTTTAGCTGGTGCAGTGGCGGGTGCCTGTAATCCCAGCTACTAGGGAGGCTGAGGCAGAAGGATTGCTTGAACTTGGGAGATGGAGGTTGCAGTGAGCCAAGATTGTGCCACTTACACTCTAACCTGGGTGACAGAGCAAGATCCTCACACACACACACACACACACACACACACACACACACACACACACAGAAAGAAAGAAAAAAAAAGAAACCCTTTATGTGTACTTAATCCCCATGACATTCCCATGTTGCAACAAGGAAACTGAGGTTCTGGGAGGGAAGTGACCTGCCTGAGGTCAGTAAGCCTGGAAGGGTCATTTAGATGTAATTCACATACTCGTAACTCAGTCTTTTAAAACGTACAATTCGGTTGGTTTCTTCTATTCAGAGTTGTACAGACAGCAGTATCTCATCCCAGAACATTTTCATCACCCCCGAAAAAGGACTCTGTACCCGTTAGCAGTCATCACTCTCCGCTCCCAGCCCCTTGGCAGCAGCTCATCTACTTTCTGTCTCTATGGATTTGCCTCTTCTGGCATTTCATATACATGGAATCCTGCACTATGTGGTCTTTTGTGCCTGCAAGGTGCATGCTCTTAACCATTAAGCCACACGGCCTCTTGGTGGCTCCTGCCCCGGGGCTGGGACCCTCAGAAATGACTTGGTCCCTGTGAAAGCTCAGAGAGACATCTGTGTGTGTTGTCAGCCGGCATCCCTCCAGCCAAGGGCTTGCAGAATGACCAAATGACTGCCATGGCCACACTGGCCTTGCCCTCCGTGGGGCCCGGTGAGTCACCCCAGACCTGCCCTGCCTGGGTGGTGTGAGTGCATGGGGTGGGGGCCCAGCAGGACACTGGAGCTCTGTCTGTCCTGGACAGGCGGCCACTGTGCAGCAAACAGGAAGCGGGCTGGGCCGAGACCTGCTAGGTAAATACAGGCTGGCCAGGGAAGGTGCTGGGCATGGCATGATGCCCCCCTACTGCTGCCGCCTGCCAAGGGCCTGGGAGCCGTGCATAGCCTGGCAGGCAGTAGGTTTTGCCTGGCCAAGGAGCTGAGCTCCCAGTCGGCCGCCACTTCGAAGTGGCTACCAGAATCTACCTCCAAGGCTCTGGATCCAGCCGCTCTGCCTTCTCTAGGAGTCACTGCCTTCCTTGGTCCTCAGTCCTTTTGTTCATCTGTTCCCCTAATGATACTGATAAATAGTACACTGATACCGAAGATTCCAACAGCAGCCATTGTTGACTGAAATGCATGCTGTGTACCAGGCAACGGGCTCAGTGGTTTGCATGCTTTATTTCATTTAACCCTCACGACAGTTCCCTGGGGGTAGGTGCTAGGATCATTGCCATTTTGCAGGTGAGGAAACCAAGGCTTGGGAAGGCCAGGTGACTTGCCCAGAGCTGGTGAACTGGTAGTTCACCAGGGACTGCGATCCACCCCCTACTCCATTCTTTCTAAAGCTCCTCCCTCCCAGAGTTCCCTTGTCTTTGTATAGTGTCCGTCAAAGGCACCGGTCCTGGGGATGCATGGGTTCTAATCCTGCTTCCCCCCGTCAAAGGCACCGGTCCTGGGGATGCATGGGTTCTAATCCTGCTTCCCCCCGTCAAAGGCACCGGTCCTGGGGATGCATGGGTTCTAATCCTGCTTCCCCCCGTCAAAGGCACCGGTCCTGGGGATGCATGGGTTCTAATCCTGCTTCCCCCCGTCAAAGGCACCGGTCCTGGGGATGCATGGGTTCTAATCCTGCTTCCCCCCGTCAAAGGCACCGGTCCTGGGGATGCATGGGTTCTAATCCTGCTTCCCCCTTTCTGGAGCAAGGCAATGCCAGACAAGTGACTTTGCCTCTCTGAACCTCAGTTTTCTTTTTTTTTGAGACGGAGTCTCGCTCTGTCGCCCAGGCTAGAGTGCAGTGGCTCAATCTTGGCTCACTGCAAGCCCTGCCTCCCGGGTTCACACCATTCTCCTGCCTCAGCCTCCCGAGTAGCTGGGACTACAGACACCCACCACCATGCCCGGCTAATTTTTTGTATTTTTAGTAGAGATAGGGTTTCATGGTGGTCTCGATCTGCCGGCCCTTGTGATCCGCCCACCTCGGCCTCCCAAAGTGCTGGGATTACAGGTGTGAGCCACTGCGCCCGGCCAAGCCTCAGTTTTCTTACCTGGAAGGTGGGGAGTGGGTGGACAGGTCTGGGACTTTCTAGTAACAGCAAAGCTCAGAGTCCTTGTCTTCCTAGTACCTTCCTACCCACATGTGCCCTGCAAGACTGAGCTGGAATGGCAGGCACTCGCAGTTGTGTTTATTTGAGAGTACCACAGGAAGTGAGTGCCCCCCAAATTGGCCAAGGAGCCCCAGGACGGAGGGAGGTAGAAGCACACTGGGTCTGTCTGGGAGCCTGAGCACCTTCTCCGTGGGCTCCTTCCTACACATGGATTCCTCCCCCACCCACCTCCCCGCTGCCCACCCACTCACCCATCTCTTCTTCCTGCTTTCCTTCTCCCTGTGCCCCAGGCCACACCATTCCTCTGTGCACCCTGCACTTTCCTCTCCACACCTTTGTCCTTCACACCTCCTCTGCCCTTTATCCTCCTCCTCCTCCTCCTCCTCCTCCTCACAGCCTCCCCCACTCCCCATCAGTATTCCGGCTGCCCTTGCTCTGCAACCCCACCTGGAACTTCAGGTCCCTGGTCTTACAGCCTAAAATAAACCAAATATTCATTGACACCTCATTTTGCTTCAGCACCATGCTGAATGCTGGGGACACAGGGGACACGAAATAGTCCCTCCCACATGGAACTAAAACTCTGGAGACGAAGAGAGAAGATGAATCAAAGAATAATACATTGGCCAGGCGCGGTGGCTTACGTCTATAATCCCAACACTTTGGGAGGCTGAGGTGGGCGGATCACCTGAGGTCAGGAGTTCAAGACCAGACTGGCCAACATGGCAAAACCCTGTCTCTACTAAAAATACGAAAAATTAGCCGGGTGTGGTGGTGCATACCTGTAATCCCAGCTACTCGGGGAGGCTGAGGCACGAGAATTGCTTGAACCCAGGAGACGGAAGTTGCAGTGAGCCGAGATCATGCTACTACACTCCAACCTGGGCAACAGAGCGAGACTCTCTTGGAAAAAAAAATATGTATATAGAAAAGTTTAATCGTGGAAAGTGCTGTAAAGGAAGGCACATGTTACTCTAAGAGTGAACAACAAGGGAAACAGGAGGGCTTTTCAGAGGAAGTACCCTTTAAGATGAGGCCTGAGGAGTAAGTGGGAACCAGCCAGCGAAGGGAAGGGCATTCCAGGCAGAGGGAACAGCCTGGACAAAGGCCTGGAGGCAGGAAGAGCCATCTGCCTTCCCTCCCGGACTGTGAGTTCTCTGAGGTCCCACACTTTTATGTCTCCTCCGTGCCCTGCAAACAGGTGCCACTCCACTGATGCCTGGTGGAATGAATTGATTCCAGAAGGGCGGGAACCAGCAGAAACCAGCTCCCTGGAATCCTCCCCGCTGGGGCGGAGCAAGTTTGCATGCCCAAACTTGCCCCCAGATTTAAGCAGCTTTCCTTGGTCACGTAATCAGGAGGATGGGATTTGACAAATGTGTGCCAGGGTTTCCATGAGATCAGGCAAAGCCGCGGGTAACCCTGAGGATGGGCCCCTTTTTCCACCCTCCACAAGTCGGGGCATGGGGATGGAGCCAGAGACCTCCGCCGCTGTTGAATTCGGGATTCTCAGAGAGAAGGCACCTCTTGTGCAATCTGCTGGGTGTTGAGGCTTTCTTTCTGCCAGGCACTTGACTCAACATATATACCTCTCACAATGACCCTATTACAATCCCTTAATAGGGCAGCTGAGGAAAGTGAAGATCAGAGAGGTTGGGTAACTTCCTCAAGCTCACTCAGCGAATGAACTGTGGGTCTGTGATCTGACCCTCTGGTCTGCCTGACATCAAAATGCTCTCTCACTCTGTGCCTCACCAGCTCAGGGGGCCATGAGAATAGAAAGCCAGATTCCCAGAAAGCCTGGGGTCTGTCTAGGGCAGAAAGGAAGGCTTGGGGACCCTGGCTCAGCCCTGTATCTCATCACCCTACTCAGGACTCCTGTACCCCTTAACTTGCCCACTCCTGAGCCCTTCTGGTCTATGCAGTTCTTAACACCACCCAACATGACTCTGCTGCTTGGTTTGTCTAGTTTATTGTTTCCCCACCAGAAGGTCTGCCCCCAAAGGGATTGCTGTCTGTTTTGTTCACATCTGTGTCCCTAGTACCTAGCACCAGTGCCTGGCACATAGTAGGTGCTCAGTAAAAGTGTGGAATAAATAAATAGGTAGCTGGCTTCTACTCCTGCCCCTTGGGCCCTTTCTAGAGGAAGATGCAGATTCTTTCTCTGTCCATCCTACACAACCGCCATCTCTGTGTGGACCACCGTTTGGTATATATGTTCTAAAGAAGGCTTTGAATATAAATCTTCTTTTGAATATATAGGATTTAAAACCAACATGTTAAAAAACCGCTACTTTGGCCAGGCGCAGTGGCTCATGCCTGTAATTCCAGCACTTTGGGAGGCCAAGGCGGGTGGATCATTTGAGGTCAGGAGTTCAAGACCAGCCTGGCCAACATGTGAAACCCCATCTCTACTAAAAATACAAAAATTAGCCTAGTGGTGGTGGCGTGTTTCTGTAATCCCAGCTACTTGGGAGGCTGAGGCAAGAGAATCACTTGAGCCTGAGAGGCGGAGGTTGCAGTGAGCTGAGATTGTGCCACTGTACTCCAGTCTGGGTGACAGAGTGAGACCCTGTCTCAACAAACAAACAAACAAACAAACAAACCAACAAGCACCCGCTGCTCTGAATGAAAGCTGTTGTGACCATGTCAGTGTGTGGGGATGTTCACAGTCATGCAGGAACATTCTTGGGTATGTCCCTGATGCACACCTGGTGCAGCTGGGAGCTTCCCCACTGTGGAGGGGCTCCTGGCAGGAGGCATTGTGAGCCCGTGCGGGAACGAAGGGCCTACCGTGCCTGCTCATAGTGGGCACACACACGTGCACACGCACATGGAGGAAGGTGGGAAGAAATGTACATGACAGTCACACGCAGCGGAGACACATGTGGACTCACACCCAGGCTCTCGGCCTCTGTCCCTGCCGGCATCCCCCTCTTCCCTCCCTCCTAAAGCTGGCATGAGTTTGGAATGTGTAATAACAGCCTTCAGGGCAAATTAGAACAGGGAGTAAACTCTTTTTCTGACCACAGAGAACAGGGCAGTGTTTGGGGAGGGAATTGCCACAGAGCAGCAGACCTGGATGTGTGTGTGTGTGTGGTGTGTGTGTATGTGTATGTGTGTGTGTGTGTATGTGTATGTGTGTGGTGTGTGTGTGGTGTGTGTGTGTGGGTGTGTGTGTGTACGTGTACGCATGCCTATGTGTATGTGTACACGTGAGCTGGTGTGTACACACCCCTGAGTGCTGTGATGTGGAAGGAGCCCAGGGCTAGGAGTCTGGAGGTTTTCTTCAAAGCCATTTGCTCCCTAGCTGGCCTCTCAGAGCTTCCATTTCCTTAGCTATAAAGTGGGAGCGATAGTCTAGCTTTGTCCAGGTTCTTCGGGAGATTAAATGAGAGAGGGGCTTGGTGAATTTTAGCACGGGCTATAAAATGCCAGGCTGTACTTCTGGCACGTGTGTGCATGTGTGTTTTGGGGAAGGGGAGTAAGGGAGGACAGGTAAATCAGGACCGTATCATAGTGGTGATGATGATGATTAAATATGACAAGATCCAACATTTATCAAGTATTTCTGAGGTGCCCAAGAAACACTTGACCTGCCTTATCTCCCAGAAGCCCTACAAGGGAGGTGCTATGATTGCAATCCCCATTTTACAGGTAGAGAAACTGAGGCTCAGAGAGATAATAATGGGCAGGCAGTAATCATCCCTACCTCCTGGGGTGGTTGTGAAGCTTGAAGGAGACACTGTAAATGCTCAGGTGGCACCCTGGTACTCCATCACTAACCTGCTGTGTGACCTCAGGTAAGTCACTTAACCTCTCTGAGCCTCAGTTTCCTCATCTGTAAAATGGGAATGATTGCAATACCTACCTCCAGGGGAGATTTTCTCAACCTCAGTGTTGTTGACATTGTTGACTGGGTTATTCTGTGTGGTGTGGGGCTGTCTTTTGTATTGGAGGATGTTTAGTGCCATCTGGCATGGCGGATCCCAGCAAAGGCCCCTGTGCAGGCCCAGCAAGGTGGCCGAGCTCCCTGGTGGGGAGGCCTTCCCCCTCTCCTCCCTGGTCAATCTGTTTGAGGGTGGGGATAGCTCCCTTTCACCCTCACCTGGCACCCAGGACATCCCCAGTGCATGGAGGGATTCAGCCCGGACTCTGCAGCCAGCTGCTCGCATTTCAGTCCTGGCTCTGTCACTAACCTGCTGTGTGACCTCAGGCAAGTCGCTTAGCCTCTCTGAGCCTCAGTTTCCTCATCTGTAGAATGGAAATGATTGCAATACCTACCTCCAGGTCAAGTGTTCTCAGTCCCGGCGCTATTGACATTGTGGACTGGGTCATTCTTTGTGGTGCGGGGCTGTCTTTTGCTTTGGAGGATGTTTAGTGCCATCCCTGGCCTTGACCTACCAGATGCCAGCAGTGCTCCCTCTCCTGTACAGTTGTGACAACAAAACATGTTATCAGATATTACCAAATGTCCTTAGGGGAGGAGCAGAACTGTCCCTGGTTGAGAATGACTGGTCTGGAGTCATGGCGAGGGGTAGATGAGGCCCCATGCTGGGCACAGCCTGAGCTATGTCATCAGGCGAGGATGGTGATTTAGTTCATAATTATTATTTCATCCTAATTAGAGTGCTAATCATGATTGTGGCATGACTTGCCCAAGGCCACACAGCGGCCAGACAGGTTGGGAGTTGCTGGGAGGGGATCTGAACCCGGGATTGGCTGGCACCAGAGCCCCCATTTTGGACTCCCCAGGAACCTGGGGTGCTGTCCAGGCTTAGGGGAGAGCTATCCTCCTGAGGGGAGGAGGGTGCAGGAATGATGGGGGATTGAAGGACCTTCTTGGCTGCCTTCTCTGGCCTTGGGAGCTCCCTGGGGTGGGGTTGCATTAGCTCCCGGGGTGCCATGGTGAGAGGTGCAGTGGATAGAAGGGTATTGACAACACAGAGGGTGTGCCTGATGCCTTGTCTCCCCCGATCTCAGGGCCCCCAGTGAGGTGGGCAGGGCTGTGCTCAGGAGAGTCTAATCCGCCTCCCGCCAATGCCTGGGCCCCTGCAGATGCCCCTCCTGCCTCAGCAGCCTCCCGGCCCCCATTCCTGAAGAGCAAAGTCCAAACGCATGTGGCAGCCATGAGGGACTGGGATCCAGATCCCCCTCTCCTACCTGGCCAGTCAAAAGGACTTCATGTCTCCAGAGGTCCTACTAGGTGCTGGCACTGAGTAGGTGCCTCACATGCTGGAGGACCCTAGGAACAGGCGTGGTCACTCCGGTCTTACAGGTGGGAAAACCAAGGGGCAGAGAGAGGAAGTGGTTTGCCCATGGTCAAACAGCTAATGGCCAGGGCCAAGACCAGAACTGGGTTGGTCTGATTTCAGAACCTGGCCCCCAACTTCTCTTTCTTCCTTTGGTTATAGTAACTGAAAACTCCACTCAATTTATTTATTTTTAGATGGAGTCTTGCTCTGTCACCCAGGCTGGAGTACAATGGTGCCATCTTGGCTCACTGTAACCTCCACCTCCTGGGTTCAAGCGATTCTCCTGCCTCAGTCTCCTGAGTAGCTGGGATTACAGGCACATGCCACCATGCCCGGCTAATTTTTGTATTTTTTGTAAAGATGGGGTTTCGCCGTGTTGTCCAGGCTGGTCTCAAACTCCTGACTTCAAGTGATCCACCTGCCTTGGCCTCCCAAAGTGCTGGGATTACAGGTGTGAGCCGCTGCACCCAGCCAAAACCCCACTTGAATCCCAGAAGTGGCACTGGATATACCTGACCTCACTTCCTGCTGCCTCCAACGCTATGAAGAAGTGACTACAGTTGTATCCATTTTGCAGAGGAGGGAACTGAGGCTTGGGGAGCTCAAGTAACTTACCTAAGATCACATTACATGTAAATAGCAGAGCTGGGCTTAGAACCCAGGCCTGAATGACTCCAAAGGCCAGGCTGTATCTCCCTGTTGGTGTCCAGAGGGGAGCCCGCCCCTGGTGGGAGATCTGACCCTCTGTGTCCTGCTGCGCCCACTAAGGGAGTCCTCTTGCTGTGTCCCCACCTCTCTGCTCCAAGCCTTCCCTCCTGGAAGCCACAGAACAAACAAGGTGGGAACTAGTTTATTTGTTTTTCTCCGTGTGTGTTGGGTGGGAAGGGTAAGATGTATAAGAGAGGGCTTTTCAGACATGCTCCTGCCTCCTGGGTGGGGTGCTAAGAGTTCCAGGAAACTCACCCTAGGTGCCCAGCCCCGCCTGGCTGGCACCATGCTACAGAGAACAGGGGGCTGACAGCCAACCAGTGGGGCCTTGCTCCTCCCTTGCCCTGGCTCCTGGCTAAGCATTGGACCCAGGAGCCAGAGAGAAGCGGTTCAAGTCCAGCCCTTCTCCCTGCAGGCTGTTTGCTGCCTTTGAAACCTGCTTCCTCATCTGAGAAATGGGAACAAATGACATCTTTGTCATAAAGTTGCTCATTTGTGTGAGGACTCAAGGATGAACAGATACATTTCCTGCCTCCTTGCGCCCACAGCCTGGGAATGAACCATCCTGTGAACAGCTGGGATAAAGCTTCCGAGGAGACGAGCACAGATCCTGGGAGCGAGTGTGTGCAGTCCAGGGAGGGCTTTCCAGAGGAGCCCAGTTGAGCTGGAACTGTGGAGTTCCAGTGGGGAGGAGTTAACCAGGCAGAGGTGCGGGGAGGAATCAGCACTTTGTGCTGTGGAGCAGAGTTGGTGCACTGGGGAAGTCAACTCAAGTCTTGGAGCCTCAGTTTCCTGTTCTGTAAAATGGGGATCATCATGACGGTGTTTGATGAGGAAACAGGACTGCCGGCCCACACAGCAAGTCCACATGGATTTTCTGAGCCCTTCCTGTGCCTGTAGCCCACGGTTAATAGTTCTGCTTTAGCAGGTGCTTACCACGTGCCAGGCACTGCACTGCACTGGCCACTGGACTGCGTGTTCTACCCATGGGGCTTGGATATTCCCATCTTACAGATCAGGAAACTGAGGCTATGACTTGCTCAATGTCGTGGAATGACTAAGTGTGGAGCCTGGATTTGAACTTGGCTCCCTGGGGCTCCAAAGCTGGCTTTCTTGGTTAGCAGTAGGGTCTGGGATCCAAGTATGGGGTCCCAGCGTGACCCCAAAGTCCACCCTCTTTCAGCTAATGCCCAGGGTAGTTGGACCTGGGGCCAATTTGTGTTTCCAGGTTCCTGAAAGAGGTTCCTGTTGCAGTTCCCGCCTGAGGCTGGCGGCCAACCACATCTGGGAGTGGCCTCCCCACGCCCCTGTCATTACAACGGTGGCTTTGAAGCAGCTGGCAGCACTGCTGCTTGTCTACGTGGGAGGGGGCTTCCTGGAGCCCCTGCCACTGGCCGGGTTTTGCCTGACTCCCCTTTCATTCCCTTGCAGGCTGAGCAGTGCAGACAGGCCTGGGGCAGGCATGGCGGATTCCAGCGAAGGCCCCCGCACGGGTCCCGGGGAGGTGGCTGAGCTCCCCGGGGATGAGAGTGGCACCCCAGGCGGGGAGGCTTTTCCTCTCTCCTCCCTGGCCAATCTGTTCGAGGGGGAGGATGGCTCCCCTTCGCCCTCACCGGCTGATGCCAGTCGCCCTGCTGGCCTAGGCGATGGGCGACCAAATCTGCGCATGAAGTTCCAGGGTGCCTTCCGCAAGGGGGTGCCCAACCCCATCGATCTGCTGGAGTCCACCCTATATGAGTCCTCGGTGGTGCCTGGACCCAAGAAAGCACCCATGGACTCACTCTTTGACTATGGCACCTATCGTCACCACCCCAGTGACAACAAGAGGTGGAGGAAGAAGATCATAGAGTGAGTATTGTTAGATTCCTGGCCTGTGGTCTCCTCCTCTGTATCCATTCACCCATTCGCCATCCACCCCTCTATCTATTATCCACATATTTGTCAATTTATCCATCCATCCATCTATCCATCTGTCCATCCCTCTATCCATCTGTCCATCCATCCATCCATCTGTCCATCCATCCATCCATCGATCCAACCATCCATCCATCCATCCATCCCATCCAACCATCCATCCATCTATCCATCAATCCATTCATCTCTCCATCCATATA
>NW_012110919.1:21142191-21152871 GCF_000951035.1 Colobus angolensis palliatus | reverse complement strand
CCACCACACCCAGCTAATTTTTTTTTTATTTTTAGTAGAGACAGGTTTTCACCATCTTGGCCAGGCTGGTCTTGAACTCCTGACCTCGTGATCCACCTGCCTTGGCCTCCCAAAGTGCTGGGATTATAGGTGTGAGCCACCGCACCCAGCCTCATCTGCTTTTTTATTCACCTACATATCTACCTACTCATCTGTCCCCCATTCATCTACTTGTCTGTCCATCCCTTCACCTACACATCCAGCCTTCCATTTATTTATCTTCTTATTTATACATCTGTTCATCCATCCATCCATTTATCCATCTACCATCTCATTCATTCACCCAGATGCCCATCTTTCCATTTTTTTGTCCACCTGTCCAATCTATCCATCCATTGTCCACTCATTAAAATATCTATCTGCTCATCTACCCATCTGTCCAGCCATACACCCATATAACCAACCTTCCATTCATCTGCCATTTTCTCATCTGAATGTCATTCCATCCTCTCACCTACCCACTGTTTCCATTCATCTAGCCATTCAGCTATCAAACTATTCATTCATTCATTCATTCCATTTCTCATGCTTGATTGCTCACCTGCCTGCCTTCTGTCTTTCCTTCCCCTCCTCTCTTCTAACCACCAGTTTATTTACCCAACTCTCTGTCCATCCATTTGTCCATTCGTTCCTTTGTTTGCTTAGTCACTGATTCATTTATTCATTTGCTCATCTTTTCTTTCATTTTTGCATCTATTCATCCATCCATCTCCCTACCTTCTCTTCCTGGCACACATCCAGTTGCCCCTCCTGGGTTTTCTTCAAGCATCACCTCCATTCCTGGCCATCCAGTGGCTTTCCTGAGGCTTAGAAAGAGCTGGAAACCCCAAAGCATTCACCCTTTCTTTCCCATAATGACAGTCTTGCTGAAAGAAAAGACAGTGGAGAGAAGCCCTGGATGGGGTGACAGCATGTGGCTCCTGTTATGTATTCCATGCCAGGCCTAGCTGGGGACAGGGAGCCTCCAGCCCACCTTGACCACCTTGTCTGGTCCCCATCCTCCCCCAGTGGGTTCTGCTGAACTGAGTCTTGCAGCCCATACTCTAGACTCAGAGGCATTTGCCTGGCATCTGCATGTGGTTTGTGTGGCACTCTGCAAACTCAGTCATCCTGGGTTCTGCTTCCAGCATGACCCTGTTGTCTGTCACCTGCAGACTCCCTGCTTTGTGAGGTTGAGCCCTCCCTCCTGGTCCTTTAGGAAGCCCAGAGACTTCCACAAGCTTTTGGCAGTTTGGGGAAGGGAGCAGGGCTTACAGTCTCCTAGCCAGCTCCTCCTGAGCCTCACCAGGCGTTGCTGAACCATATCCTTTCTCAGTCCTGGCCCTGCTGTCCCTAATGTGCCCTGACTTGACCCTTTCCTCAGCTGCTCCGTGAAATCCCCTCTTGGTTGCCTGTGTGTGTGTCCTGGAGGATGGTCCTGAGGTCTGGAGATGACCTGGATTTGCCCGGTCCTCCTCTGTCCCCCTTGCTGGCCATGGATTCATTTATCTCTTGGATGGAGCCCATTCACCTTCGCAGCCCTTGCTTAGTCAAGAGCTGCCCCCTTTATTTATTCACAGAGTCATTGATTCATTCAGTGGATGTTTCTTTTTCTTTTCTTTTCTTTTCTTTTTTTTTTTTTTTGAGACAGGGTCTCGCTCTGTCACCCAGGCTGGAGTGCAGTGGCGCGATCTTGGCTCACTGCAACCTCCGCCTCCCAGGTTCAAGTGATTCTCCTGCCTCAGCCTGCCGGGTAGCTGGAACTACAGGTGTGCACCACCACACCCAGCTAATTTTTGTATTTTTAGTAGAGACAGGGTTTTACCATGTTGGCCATGCTAGTCTCGAACTACTGACCTCCAGTGATCTGTTCACCGCGGCCTCCCAAAGTGCTGGGATTACCGGCGTGAGCCGCCGCGCCCGGCCAGTGGGTGTTTCTTGAGTGCCCGCTATCTGCCAGTCAGTGAGGTTGGCCCTGAGACTACTGGCTGAGCCAGACCAGATCCACCTCTACTCAGGCAACACTTTCAGTTTAGAGGGTGAGACAGGCAAGAAGCAAGTAGCTGAGCACATGGATATGCCATGTGAGTTGGGGGAGGTGCTGAAGTTAGAGAGTGGGTGGATATAAGAAAGGTAATCCAGGAAGGTTTCTTGGAGGAGTCAACATTCAAGCCTAAAGCTAAGGGTTGCGAAGGGGCAGCCACAGAGAGGGAGGGAAGGGTGTCCTAGGTGGAGAGAAATGTAAGTGCAAGGGCCTAAGGCTGGAGAGGCTCTGCAGATATGTCCAAGGAACAGGGCTTCACAGTTGTCTGTGTTCTGAAAAATCTGTACCACCTCTGCCCAGAGGTGGAAACTGAGGGCCAGAGCAGCAGAGTGCCCAGGGTTCCCATCCTTCTGTCCCCAAGCCCTCCCAGGTCCTGTTGAAAGCTAGTGGGCTCTGTATCTCCCCTTCGCCTCCCTTGGACCCCTCCTGCAAGCCCTCCTCCCCACCCCCACCCCCATCCCAGGAAGTCCAGGCTGGTGGAGGAAGTGGGGTGCTGCTGAGTCCTGAGGGCTGCCTCAGTGAGATCTGGCAGGGGCAGTATTCCTTTTTATTTTGGCTCAAAGGTCAAAGTTCAGGAAGAGCTATAGTAGTGGCTGCCTAAGTGCCCTCATTAGAGGCTGTATCTGTGCACAGACTGTGCCCCTGTCAACAGGAGAGCACACTTCTTACCCTACTGTGGATGCTAATGACCCTCTTTCCTAGCACCTGCCCTGAGATGGAAAATCTCAACCCCCGGCGAAGAGGAAAGGAAGAGAATGTCTGTCCCCTTCTCATGGCAAGACAGGCTGGGTACAGCCAGATGCCGGCTTTGTCCACCCTTGCAACACTGTCCCACCTGCTTCCACAACCTGCCCTGGCCTCAATTTCCCCAACTACATTCCCCCTTCCCCTCTGGCTCTGCTGCCTCTTGTTAGGGTTTTCTCTGTTCCCCTACTCTCCCCTCTTCTCCTTCCCAGACCCCGTGCCTCCATCTATCTCCTCTTCAGCCTCTTATTCATTGAACAGTCTTACTGCATCCCAAGATGTGCCAGGCACTGGGCCAGGTAAGAAGGTGACAGAGAGAGCATTCCTGCCTCATGGTGGCCCTGGGCTAGCTCTTCTCTCCCAGAACCTAGCATATAAAGGTGCCAAAAAAATGCTTGTTGAATGACTGAATGAGTGTCTCCAAGCCCTCCTTCTCTTAGTGTCTGTTTCCTTCCTTTCTTTCTCCATCTCTTCTCTTCCCAACCCTCTCTGTGCCACGCCTTCCTCCATCTGCCTCTGTAGCTCCACATCTCTCCCATGCACGTACAAGCTCCAGACACACAGTAGGCACTCATTAATAATGGTAATATCAACTAACATTTATTGAGTGCTTACCGTGTGGTGGGCCATGAGCAAGTACATATGAGCATGGCCTCATTTGTCTCAAATGTTTGCTGAATGAATAAATTAATGGGTTAGTTATGGAATGAATGGATCAAATGCCTCATCTTTTAGTCTGGGATGTCAGGGATGTTTCTTTATTTTCTCTTTATTTTTGTCTCGTTCAGTCTCTCTGCCTTAGTAAGTACTCAATAAATGACTAATACATGAGTGGGTGGGTGGTTGGATGGATGGATGGATGGGTGGGGTGGATGGGTGGATTGATGAGTGGGTGGATGAATGAATGAGTAATCAATGGATGGGTGGATAGATGGAGGAGTGAGTGGATGGGTAGATGAATGAATGAGGGATGGATGGGTGGATGGGTGAGTGGGTGGGTGGATGTGTGGATGGATGGATGGGTGGGTGGATGGGTAGATGGATGGATGAGTGGGTGGATGGATGGATGAGTGAGGGATGGATGGATGGATGAGGGATGGATGAATGGATGAGTGGGTGGATGGATGGATGGATGAGTGATGGATGGATGATGGGTGGGTAGGTGGATGGGTGGATGCTGAGTGGGTGGATGTATGGATGAGTGATGGATGGATGGATGGGCAGGTGGGTGGATGGGTGGATGAATGGATGGATGGGTGGGTGGGTGGATGGGTGGATGGATGGATGAGTGATGAATGGATGGATGGGTAGGTAGGTGGATGGGTGAATGGTGGGTGGGTGGATGGATGGATGGATGAGGCTGGATAGATGGAAGAGTGGGTGGATGGGTAGATGGATGGATGGATGGGTGAGTGGATAGATAGAGGAGTGGGTGGATGGGTAGATGGATGGATGAGTGATGGATGGATGGATAGGTGGGTGGATGGGTAGATGGATGGATGAGTGATGGTTGGATGGATGGGTGAGTGGATAGATGGAGGAGTGGGTGGATGGGTAGATGGATGGATGAGTGATGGTTGGATGGATGGGTGAGTGGATAGATGGAGGAGTGGGTGGATGGATAGATGGATGGATGGATGAGTGATGGTTGGATGGATGGGTGAGTGGATAGATGGAGGAGTGGGTGGGTGGGTAGATGGATGGATGAGTGATGGTTGGATGGATGGGTGGATAGATGGATGAGAGGGTGGATGGGTAGATGGATGGATGAGGGATGGATGGATGGATAGGTGGGTGGATGGGTAGATGGATGGATGAGTGATGGATGGATGGATGGGTGGATAGATGGATGAGAGGGTGGATGAGTGGATGTGTGGATGGATGGGTGGATAGATGTATGGGCAGTCTGTGCATTTCTTTCTTTCTGTTTGTCTCCACCCAACACACAGTAGTACTAGCTATCGTTTGTTGGATAAAACATGCCTTAGTTTTTACAGCTGCCCCACCTACCTCACTCTGTTCCTTGTAGGGCTTCAACTGCCCGCCCCCTGCCACAGTCTCTGGGTCCCTAAGGCCAGGGACAGTGGGGCAGGCAGGGGATGAGCCCTCCCATCAACTTGCCTCCCTACCTCCTCCAGGAAGCAGCCGCAGAGCCCCAAAGCCCCTGCCCCCCAGCCGCCCCCCATCCTCAAAGTCTTCAACAGGCCCATCCTCTTTGACATTGTGTCCCGGGGCTCCACTGCCGACCTGGATGGGCTGCTCCCCTTCTTGCTGACCCACAAGAAACGCCTGACTGATGAGGAATTTCGAGGTGAGCCACCCAGATGGGCATAGCCAGTGGGACAGCCAGGGGTGTGGGGGAAGCCTAGCATTGGGGGCCCTCTTTTCCCTCAGCTTCTTCCTTGGGGTCAGTGGACTGCATTGGCCTGGAAAGTGCCAATGGACAGGGAGTCTGGAAAGTGCCAGACTGGACAGGGAGTCTGGTCCTGTGTGTCCTTCACCTCTCTGGGCCTCAGCTACCTGCACTCACTCATTCATTCATTCATTCAGCCCTTATTTATGAAAAGGTTAGTGTAGTGGGTAAACAGAGTCCACCTACCTGGGTTCAGATCCCACCTTTACCACTTAAGTGATGTGTGACTTCTCTGAGCCTCTGTTTCCTCATCTGCAAACTGGGGAATAATCACAGCATACTCCTGGCTCTCATCCCACAAAGAACCCAGCGCAGGCAGCTGGAGTCCTGGAGCTCTTGCTCCCCTGAGGAAAGGTCTGGAGGGATGGGCAGGGTGTCCGGGCTGGTAGTCCTGATTCTACTTCTTGGGGTCTGCTCCACCCCAGCCCAACTTTAGGGCTGAAGCCCCAGCCCAGAGAACTCACCCTTCAGCCTTGTCCATATTCAAAACACCCACCTCAGGATACCAGCACCCTCCACAGCCCCAGGCCTTACCTGTGAACACTTGCACCCAAATCAGCCACCTGCGATGTGCTGGCTTCTGGGTAAGCCATTATTAAACTGGCCATGATCTCACGAGTCAAGATACCATGTCAAGAAATGTGACACTTAAGCTGGGCATGATGGCTCACACCTGTAATCCCAGCACTTTGGGAGGCCAAGGCAGGAGGGTTGCATGAGCCTAGGAGGCTGAGGCTGCAGCACTCCAGCCTGGGTGACAAACAGAAAAAAAGAAAAGAATTGTGACACCTGCTATGAAGAAGGGCCCATCTTGGAAGGCTGTCCATGGTTGGTCTACAGCCTAAGTCTGAGGAAGCTTCAGGGATGTCAGAAGAGGGCTTTTTTTTTTGAGAGAGTTTTGTTATTGTTGCCCAGGCTGGAGTGCAAAGGCATGATCTCTGCTCACCGCAACCTCCACCTCCTGAGTTCAAGTGATTCTCCTGCCTCAGCCTCCCAGGTAGCTGGGATAACAGGCATGCGCCACCACACCTGGCTAATTCTTTATTTTTAGTAGAGATGAGGTCTCTCCATGTTGGTCAGGCTGGTCTCGAACTCCTGACCTCAGGTGATCCGCCTGCCTCAGCCTCCCAAAGTGCTGGGATTACAGGCATGAGCCACCGCGCCCAACCAGAAGAGGCCATTTTTTAAGATTTCAGTTACTTTAAGTAAATTAAGTTCCCAAACAGGATAAACAAGTCTGTGCTACATCATCCACATATATCTTTATCAACTTGTTTCTTTTTTTTTGAGATAGGGTCTCATTCTGTCACCCAGGCTGGAATGCTGTGGTGTGATCACAGCCCCCTGCAGCCTTGAACTTCTGGCCTCAAGCAATCCTCCTGCTTCAGCTTCCAGTCCCAGAGTAGTTGGGACTACAGGTGCAAGCTACCATGCCTGGCTAAAATTTTTTTTCTTTTTTTTAAGAGGCTCTCACCATGTTTCCCAGGCTGGTATCAAACTCCTGGCTTCAAGTGATGCTCCTGCCTCAACCTTCCAAAGTGCTGAGATTTCAGGCGTGAGCCATTGAGACTGGCCTCAACCTCATTCTTACACTGAAACAATATGATGCAGTATCATTGTGTCTACCAGGAAACAATTGCTGGGGCTGGGTATGGTGGCTCATGCCTATAATCCCAGCACTTTGGGAGACCAAGGCAGGTGAATCACCTAAGGTCAGGAGTTTGAGACCAGCCTTGCCAACGTGGTGAAACCCTGTCTCTACTAAAAATACAAAAAAAAAAAAAAAAAAAAAAAAAAAAAAAAAAAAGAACCAGGCTTAGCGGCACACACCTGTAATTTCAGTTACTTGGAGGCTGAGCCAGGAGAATCACTTGAACCTGGGAGGCGGAGGTTGCAGTGAGCCAAGATTGCACCACTGCACTCCAGCCTGGGCAACACAGCGAGACTCTGTCTCAAAAAAAAAAAAAGACAATTGCTGGATTTATGAAAAATATTCATTCGTGGTTCCCGGCCAGACGATGTGGCCTCATTTGGAGGCACAAGTTTAGAGTTGTGGGAGGGTGGGGCTTCTCTCTGCTCCTGGAGTAGCTCAGTGATGGCATGAACAATCTTATTTGGTGATAACCCATGTTTAAGCCCTGGCCAAATGGCCTCTCCTGGTCCACCAAGTACATGAGGCAAAGGTGGGGAATCTTGGTGTAGAGCGAATCCTGGGAGATGGACGCTGGCACCTGTGGCTTCAGCCCTAGGCTGGCTTGTCAAGGCCTCTGGCTTCTCCTGAATTCAGGACTGAGTTGGGGGCTTTTAGCACCGTCCAGGAACCCCCAGATGCATGTGTGTCTGTGCATGAGTGTGGGAGGTGTGTCTCTGAAATTGCAGAGAGTAGTGTATGTGCGTAGAGGGAGACTTACTGTAAGGTCCGTGATACTAATTAAGTGCCAGGGCCCCTGGCTAAGGCCCTTTCTAAGGTCCTGGACTTAGTCTAGGTCCCATAAAACCTGGATCCGTCCCTGCATGGTAAAGGGTCATGAGCTCATCTAATTATCAGAGAAGTCTGGGACGCCCTCCCCTGCCCCCACCTCCCCTCCGCAAAGTTTCACAACCTCCAATTTGGCAATTATCAATTTAGAGCCCCTGGCTACAGCAGCCCACCCTGGGCAGAGCCGCTTCGCCGCCTGGTGGCTGGTTCCTGGAACTGCACGTTCCACCTCCTTTCTGGGAAGATCCTGCTCCTGACATCTCCCAGCACCCAGGCGCCCCCTCCCTGGGTCTATAACCTGTGTCTGAAAGCCTGAATCCAGGGTCTCTCGTTCCACTTTGGGTCACCTATGGTTTGGAATTGCCCGGGGTGCCCGGCCCTCCCCTTCATTCGATGCGTGTTAACTCAGCAAATGGCTGTGGGGCACCCACCACATGCCAAGCACTGTGCTTGGCAGAGGCCGAACAATAGTGAGCAAAGCAGGCATCGCCCTGCCCTCAAGGTGTCCACAGGCTCCTGGACAGGATGAGCATTGACCAAGCAACCACAGAAATAAGCACAGTTACAAACTGTAAGAGGTGTCAACAAAAGTCTGTCCTGGAGGATTTGACCTAGTTAGGGAAAATCCAGGAGAGCTTCCTGGAGGAGGTGACACTTGAGCAGAGTCTGAGTGAGGTACAGTTAACCAGATGAAAAGAGAAGGGAGGAATGTTTCAGATTAGGGTGGGGATTCAGGGACAGCAGATGCAAAAGCCCTGTAGTTCACTGTGGTCAGTTGCAGTCTGAAGTGACCGTTCCAGCTGCTATGTGGAAAGTGGATGAAGGAAGGCCAGAGACGCTGGGGAAAATGAGGGAAATGAGGGAAGTGTCTTAGGCATGTGGGAGGGACACTGGCTGGGCCACATTATTCCATGAGAGGGATGGTGTCGCCTCTGAGCTGGGCGCCAGGTGGACAGTGGGAAAGCAACTGGGGACGAGGCTTGTCCCAAACAACCCTGCTCTTGGAAGGGCCAAGACTAGAATTCAGGTCTCTGTGAGTCTGCCCTACTGAGTCCTGGCATTTAGGGAGACGGTTCCTAAATCCCATCTCATGGAATGATAACAACAGCACTAATATTTATCAAAGACTCCTATCTGCCTGGTACTGGGCTAATCAATAAATACTGATTAGCTCTTCGATTTCCCTTCGTAGCTTTAATTTAGCCAGAAAGGACCCTAAGCAGAGAAATGGTCATACAGCTGTCAGGAGCAAAGCCAGGCCTCAAACCCAAGGTGCCTGGCTTCAGAACGGGTGCCTGAACCCCCCCCTGCATCTCCCACCCTCTGGCCATTCCAGAGCCCCTGGCATGATTTTGCCCTGTCCTTGATTCACAGGGGAGTTTTCAACTTACTCTTTTGAGATATAAATCAACTCAGGTAACCATAAAAATAGCTACAATAGGAAGAAACTTGCAAAGAGACATCAGCAAGTGTTAGTGAGAGGTGTTAAGGACCTGCTAGTACCAAACAGAGAGTTGACTTCATGAGAAAGTTTCGATAGTAGATGAAACCTTCAGGGTTATTATTGTTGCACCCTTAGAATCCCCGAGATTCTCTCCTGACTCTCCTAAGGTCAGTTCACGTCCACTGTGGCACACAGTCCCACACTTTGGGGAACGCTGAACCCCTCCACTCCCTTCCAGGGGCACCAGTGTAAATGGGAAAAGGATTCTATGCTCTGACAGGTGGGTGAATGCTGCCTAGTGTGTCTTGCTTTTAGAGGTTCACAGTCCCTGTTAGCGAATGAAAGGCTCTGAGAAGTCCTGTAGTAAGGAAATATGGTTGGCTTTGTTTAACCCAGCATTCTCACCATTTATTTGTTTATGAAGCACTTTACAAAAATCTTTTTCAAGGGCCAGGTGTGGTGGCTCACACCTGTAATCCCAGCACTTTGGGAGGCAGAGGTGGGAGGATCACTTGAGGCCAGGTGTTTGGGACCAGCCTGGGCAACATAGTGAGATTCCTTCTCTACAAAAATAAAAATTAAAAAATTAGTTAAGCATGGAGGTGCACACCTGTAGTCTTAGCTGCTACTTGGGAGGCCGAGGTGGGAGGATCACTTGAGCCCAGGAATCGGAGGCTGCAATGAGCTAGGATTGCACCACTATACTCCAGCCTGGATGATAGAGTGAGACCCTGTCTCTTAAAAAAAAAGATATTAATAAATAAAAAATCTTCCCAGATAAGATTAATTAAATACCAATCTGTAGGCTGAAGCCCGTCACATTTCAAAGCACCTAAGCCCATGAGTTTATTGCACCCTCTCAGCACCACTGGAGGCAGATAGAGTGGCCCTGCGTCCCCACTGGACAGATGAGGAAACAGGCTCGGAGAGGAGATGTTGGCAGCCAAGACGTCCAACCCCCTACCCAGTGCTCTGTACCCCGATGCCTACAAGTTCAAGGTCACGGGCTGGAGCACCGCCTCATCTTATATGTCTCTCCTGCTAGAGCCATCTACAGGGAAGACCTGCCTGCCCAAGGCCTTGCTGAACCTGAGCAGCGGCCGCAATGACACCATCCCTGTGCTTCTGGACATCGCGGAGCGCACCGGCAACATGCGGGAGTTCATCAACTCGCCCTTCCGCGACATCTACTATCGAGGTGGGCCCCGGGCTGGGCAGGGGTGTCACGAGGGCTGGTGGAGATACTGTCCTTTGCTTGTCTGACCCCTGAGAGCTTTGATCTGGGCCTAAGTGCCAGCATGTACCCAGGACCTGATGAATGAATGAATGGATGGATGGATGGATAGATGGATGGATGAAGGAACAGTAACTACCCCTTCCAACTTTGTTTTGAGTTTCAGAATAGAAGATTCCACCAGGCATGGTGGCTCTTACCTGTAATCCCAGCACTTTGGAAAGCCAAGAGGGGCAGATCGCTTGCGGTCAAGAGTTCAAGACCAGCCTGACCAACATGGTGAAATCCCGTCCTTACTAAAAAT
>NW_012110919.1:21125255-21141501 GCF_000951035.1 Colobus angolensis palliatus | reverse complement strand
TTTCTTTTTTTTTTTTTGAGACAGGTTCTTGCTCTGTCACCCAAGCTGGAGTGCAGTGGTGTGATCATGGCTCACTGCAGCCTTGACCTCCTGGGCTCAAGCGATTCTCCCACCTCACCCACCCAAGTAGCTGGGACCACTGGCATGGACCACCATGCCAGGCTAATTTTTAAAATTTCTGTAGAGACGGGGTCTCATGTTGTTGTATTAGTCCGTTCTCATGCTACTATAGAGAACTGCCCAAGACTGGATAATGTATAAAGGAAAGAGGTTTAATTGACTCACAGTTCCACAGGGCTGGGGAGGCCTCAGGAAACTTACAATCATGGCGGAAGGGGAAGCAGACACACCCTTCTTCGCGTGGTTCTAGGAAGGAGAAGTGCCAAGCAAAAGGGGGAAAAGCCCCTTATAGAATCTTCAGATCTCTTGAGGACTCACTCACTATCGAAACAGCATAAGGGTAACTGCCCTCATGATTAAATTACCTTTCATGGGGTCCCTCCCATGACACCTGGGGATTTTTTTTTTTTTTTTTTTTGAGGCGGAGTCTCGCTCTGTCGCCCGGACTGGAGTGCAGTGGCCGGATCTCAGCTCACTGCAAGCTCCGCCTCCCGGGTTTACGCCATTCTCCTGCCTCAGCCTCCGGAGTAGCTGGGACTACGGGTGTCCACCACCTCGCCCGGCTAGTTTTTGTATTTTTAGTAGAGACGGGGTTTCACCGTGTTAGCCAGGATGGTCTCGATCTCCTGACCTCGTGATCCGCCCGTCTCGGCCTCCCAAAGTGCTGGGATGACAGGCTTGAGCCACCGCGCCCGGCCACACCTGGGGATTATGGGAACTACAATTCAAGGTGAGATTCAGGTGTGGGCCGGTACTGAACTGCTGCCTTCAGCAGCCCCCCTGCCTCAGCCTCCGGAGTAGCTGGGACCACAGGGGTAAGTCACCAGGCCCAGCTAATTTTTAACATTTCTACAGAGATGGGGTCTCACTGTGTTGTCCAAGCTTGCCTCAAACTCCTGGGCTCAGGTGATCTCCCTCCTCGGTCTCCCAAAGCACTGGGATTACAGGCATGAACCACTGCACCTGGCCTCCTCTAGGAGTTTTTAGGCGTCTTATGAATCTAAAAAGTTCTCACATTCAGGATTCCACAAACTGGGTATCCTTTGGGCTTGAGATTCTGCTTCTGCGCTGGATCCTGGGGAATATCCAAGGGCCTATTTGCTGCCCTTGGGTGTTGCTGGGCAGGAATCTGCCTGCATTTCCCACCCCAATTTCTACATCCTGCACCCCACCCCCACCCCCAGCAAGCCTGGCTGGGTCTCTGCCCCGCCAGGGCCCTGAATGACTGTCCCCTGTCCCCAGGTCAGACGGCCCTGCACATCGCCATCGAGCGTCGCTGCAAACACTACGTGGAGCTCCTCGTGGCCCAAGGAGCTGACGTCCACGCCCAGGCCCGTGGGCGCTTCTTCCAGCCCAAGGATGAGGGAGGCTACTTCTACTTTGGTAAGGAGGGGCCTGGTAGGGGCTGACAGCATGCTGGAGAAGCATGGCGGGAGATAGCGTGATACTGCTTGGTGTCTGCAGCCCTGACCATCCCCTAGACATCCAGGGCCACTCTGGCCATGGGCGCAGACAGCACTCTGGAGCACAGGCTGCACGCCGGTCTTGGTCACGGGGCCCTTGCCTCTGAGGTGTAAGTGCCATTGGGGAACTTGGCACCATGGACCTGGATTCAGATCCTCACTCCAGCCAGGCACGGTGGCTCACACCTGTCATCCCAGCACTTTGGGAGGTCAAGGCAGGAGGATCGCTTGAGGCCAGGAGTTTGAGATCAGCCTAGGCAACATAGCAAGACCTTGTCTCTTTTAAAAATTTAAAAAATGGCTGGGCATGGTGGCTCATGCCTGTAATCCTAGCACTTTGGGAGGACAAGGCAGGCGGATCACCTGACGTCAAGAGTTCGAGACCAGCCTGGCCAACAACATGGTGAAACCCCATCTCTACAAAAATAACAAAAATTAGCTGGGCACGATGGTGGGTGCCTGTAATCCTAGTTACATGGGAGGCTGAGGCAGGCGAATAGCTTGAACCTGGGGGACAGAGGTTGCAGTGAGCCGAGATTTCCCCATTGCATTCCAGCCTGGGTGACAGAGTGAGACTCCGTATCAAAAAAAAAAATTAAATGGCATGGTGTCATGTGCTTGTAGTCCCAGCTGCTTGGGAGGCCAAGGCTGGAGGATCACTTGAACCTAGGAGTTCAAGGCTGCAGTGAGCTGTGATTGCACCACTGCATTCCAGCCTGGACAACAGAGCAAGACTCTGTCTTTAAAAAGCAAAAAGAAAACAACAAAAAAAGCCAAATCCTCACTCTGTATTTTCCAGGCATGTGACCTCACTTCCCTCACCTTCCCCAGCTGTGCAGTGGGGATCATGAGAGGCCCTTGGGCTGTGTTGTCAGCACCCAGCTCTGTATTGTCTGTGTCCTTTAATCTGGTTTATGCTGGGACCAACATCACCTGGCCCAAAGCCCACCACTGCCGTTGTCATCACTGGACTCATGAAATATTTTGAATCTTGCCCCTGCTTGAAGGCACTCATTATGTGCAGCTCAGGGACAAAGTCACACAAAGAATTCTATCATCGGCTGGGCACGGTGGCTCACGCCTGTAATCCCGGCATTTTGGGAGGCCAAGGGGGGCAGATCACTTGAGGTCAGGAGTTTGAGACCAGCCTGGCCAACATGGTGAAATCCTGTCTCTACTAAAAATACAAAAATTAGCCAGATGTGGTGGCAGATGCCTGTAATCCCGGCTGCTCGGCTGAGGCACAAGAATCGCTTGCACCTGGGAGGTGGAGGTTGCAGTGAGCCGAGATTGTGCCACTGCACTCCAGCCTGGGCGACAGAGTGAGACTTTGTCTCAAAAATAATAATAATAATAATAATTCCATCACTGGATGTGTCCAGTCCCTGACAGCCTCCAACTCGCGTGGCTGTGCCCTTCACTAGCCACACCCTATCACCCTGGCATCGCCCAGAGAGACGTGCAGTTCGTATCCACTGCTGGTGCTGTCTCCGTCATCCTCAGACTGCCACAGTGTCCATCCCCCAAGTGTCTGCAGGCAGAGTCCCACGCTGGGTCCCCTTCGCTGACCTCCCACCCTCCACCCTGGCCCGTAGGGGAGCTGCCCTTGTCACTGGCTGCCTGCACCAACCAGCCCCACATTGTCAACTACCTGACGGAGAACCCCCACAAGAAGGCAGACATGCGGCGCCAGGACTCGCGAGGCAACACGGTGCTGCACGCGCTGGTGGCTATCGCCGACAACACCCGTGAGAACACCAAGTTCGTTACCAAGATGTATGACCTGCTGCTGCTCAAGTGTGCCCGCCTCTTCCCCGACAGCAACCTGGAGGCCGTGCTCAACAACGACGGCCTCTCACCCCTCATGATGGCTGCCAAGACGGGCAAGATTGGGGTGAGTGTATAGCTGGGGGCACAGCTGATCCACCCACTCGTGCCCCTCTGCACACACACACAAGGGTCTGCTGCTGGTATTCATTATTGATATGTGCACACACCTCCCAACATGCCAACCCCAGTGTGCAGATGTTCCAGCTCAAGAACCTGCTATGGCTCCCTAGTGTCCAGCCAAGCTCCTTAGCTTCATCCCCGAGCCTCTTACCTCATGTCACCCTACTGGATGTTCACCACTCCACCCCTACCAGCCAGGATGCGCCACTGATAGGAAAGTGAGTCCCGGGGCTCTAGCCCACCAGTGCTGCCAGCCTCGAACCTGCTGAGTGCCCCTGCCCTAGTTCCTTCCCCTTTCTGGGCTGCACAGCATGGGGCCTGGAGAAGGGTTTCTCAACTTCAGCACGATTATTTTGGGCGGCAGGTTCTTTGTGGTGGGGACCATCTTGTCCTTTTGCTGGACATTGATCTGCATCCTGGGCCTCTACCCACCAGATGTCAGGAGCACCTTCCCTTACACTTGTGACCACCAAAAATATCTTCAGAACGTTGCTGAAATGTCCTCTGGGGGGCACTGTCACTCTGTTTGGGAAACAAGTCTGGAGTGCCCTAGAGGCAGGAGCACCTGTCCAAGCCCTGGTGCTACCACTTCCCAGTGTGTGACCTCAGACATCTCATCTCCCTTTTCTGTGCCTCAGTTTCCTTGTCTGTAAAATGGGGATATAAGAGTGCCCTCTGGTGTGGTGCTGTGACAATTAAATGCGGTATCCACATAAGGCTCTTAGGAAGGAGCCCAGGAGAGGCAATAAGTGCTCACTTGCATGTCTGTAATGCCAGCTAGTTGGGAGGCTGAGGTGAGAGGATTGTTTAAGTCCAGCCTGGGCAACATAGTGAGATCCTAAATAAATAAAAACCAAAATAAAAATAAATAAATAAAAATGTAGCAAAAATTACTAAAATTACAATTATTCCAGGACCCTAAGGCAGTAGAAAGGCTCCGGCTTAAATCCTAGCTTCGGCTGGGCTCAGTGGCTCCTGTCTGTAAACCTAACACTTTGGGAGGCTGAGGTGGGAGGATCACTTGAGCCCAGGAGATTGAGGCTGCAGTGAGCTGTGATAGTGCCACTGCACTCCAGCCTGGGCAACAGAGCCAGAACCTGTCTCAAAAAAACCCCCAAATCCTGGCTGGACATGGTGGGTCACACCTGTAATCCCAGCACTCTGGGAGGCTGAGGTGGGTGGATCACCTGAGGTCAGGAGTTCAAGACCAGCCTGGCCAACATGGTGAAACCCTGTCTCTACTGAAAATACAGAAATATTAGCCAGGTGTGGTAGTGGGCACCTGTAATCCCAGCTACTCAGGAGGCTGAGGCAGGAGAATTGCTTGAACCTGGGAGGCGACGGTTGCAGTGAGCTGAGATCACGCCACTGCACTCCAGCCTGGGTGACAGAGTGAGATTCTGTCTCAAAACAAAAACAAATCCCAAAATCCCAACATTGCCTGACCTTGGGCAATTCCCAGCCCCTTTCTGTGCCTCAGCTTCCCTGTGTGTAAGCCAGGGAAGGAGTGGTAACAGGAAGGACCGCATATGATCGTCAGTATTATAATTCACATATTATTAAGATGGATTCATTGCTATTTTAATGGCATGAAGAAGATATTCATTACAATTAAGATGTTGAAGGCTCATTCAGGTTCCGTCTGGCTCCAGCTGACTGGTTAAGTGTCTTCTGGAACATCTTTCATTTTTCCCAGCCTCCACTCTTTATCTGTAAACCAAGATAATAAGAGCAAGAATTAAGATGAGGAAGGGGTCCTCCAGCAGCCAGTACTCAGCTGTTTTCTGGGGAGGCTTCATGTGCTGAGCTGGGCCCAGCCCTGGGGGCCTCTCTAGTGTGAGCCCCCTGACCCTCCTGGCCCTCTGTGTAGATCTTTCAGCACATCATCCGGCGGGAGGTGACGGATGAGGACACACGGCACCTGTCCCGCAAGTTCAAGGACTGGGCCTACGGGCCAGTGTATTCCTCGCTTTATGACCTCTCCTCCCTGGACACGTGTGGGGAAGAGGCCTCCGTGCTGGAGATCCTGGTGTACAACAGCAAGATTGAGGTGGGCTCCAGGAGAGGGCATGGGGTGCGAGGAAGGAGGGGCAGGGCTGGGAGCAGGGATGGGGCCCTGGGGCTGGGCTAGGGGAGAGAGCCCCAGCCTCTAGGACCCAATGTGGCGGATCTGTTGGCTGAATGCAAGAGAAGGTGCCAATTAAGTGCCCAGAACAGTGTCTGGCATGTGAGGAAATGAGCAAGACTTGTGGGAGGGTGGACTTTTGGAGCAGGTAGGACTGGGTTGGGATCCTGGCTCTGTAATTTACATGCTGTGTGTCTCAGGACAAGTGGCTCCACCTCTCTGGGTCTCAGTTTCCTCGTTTGTAACCTGGGGATAAGGATCATGCATATCCCATGGGGTTGTTGGGAGGACCAAAGAGGTTAATTTTAGAATGGCCTGGCACAGAGTAAACATTATGTCAGCTTTTACCATTCGTGGTTGTTATATGAACTTTTGAAAGCTCTTTTTTTCAGCCAGGCATGGTGGCTTATGCCTGTAATTCCAGCATTTTGGGGAGCCAAGGTGGGCGGATTGCTTGAAGCCAGGAGTTTGACACCAGCCTGGACAATATGGCGAAACCCCATCTCTACAAAAATAAAAATAAAAATAAAAATTAGCTGGGCGTGGTGGTGCGAGCCTGTAGTTCCAGCTACTTGGGAGGCTAAGGTGGGAGGATCACCTGAGCCTGGGGAGGTCGAGGCTTCAGTGAGCCGAGATCATGCCGCTGCACTCCAGCCTGGGTGAAAGAGTGAGACCCTGTCTCAAAAAACAAAACAAAACAAAACAAGCTTTTTTTTTTCTATTTAGCAATATTTTGTGAACATCATTCTGTAGTTTTAAATATTCTTTGGTAATATTGTCGCTGCATGTAAATGTACCATATTCAAATGAACCATTCTGTTATTGTTGGTCGTTTGGGTTTGTTTCTGCCTATAACTATCAGGAATAACACTACAAGAGCATCTCTGTGGCTGTGTTATTGCACAAATCATGATTATGGAGAAACTCAAGTCATTAAAGGGCTAGGAAGCTATACAAATGGAGCAGAAAATGCTGGGGACTGGGTGCAGGTGGTCCCCCTTCTAACCCTGCCCTGTGGCTTACTGGTCTGTGAGCTCGGCTTCCTTGCAAGACCTCATTTCTGTCATTTTTTGAATTAGTGGCCATCTTGATTTAAATTAGTGGTGGCAGCAGGTTTAGCATCTCAGGTGCAAACTGATTGATTGGTAGTGTCTACCCAGGGAACTGTATGAATACAATTGTGCAGGGCTCAATTATTGATGTCTGCCCTGGGTTCAGAATTGGAGAATTGTGGTAAATCAATCATTTATCATCTTTGGGTAAAAATTTCTCAATCTTTCTCTCTGAATCAATTTCTGAGAATAGAGGCCAGGATTTATACTTGTAGCAAGCTACATAGATGATTTTGCGGCCAACAGCTTGGTACTATCCAGACTGGAGTTTGGGAACCATGAGAATAAATGTCCTTTTTTCTTTTTTGAGATGGAGTCTCGCTCTTGTTGCCCAGGCTGGAGTGCAGTGGCGCAATCTAGGCTCACTGCAATCTCTGCCTCCCAGGTTCAAGTGAGTCTCCTGCCTCAGCCTCAGGAGTAGCTGGGATTACAGATGTGCGCCACCATGCCCGGCTAATTTTTGTATTTTTGTAGAGTCGGGGTTTCACCACGTTGGCTAGGCTGGTCTTGAACTCCTGACATCAGGTGATCTGCCTGTCTCGGACTCCCAAAGTGCTGGGATTACAGGCGTGAGCCACCGTGCCCTGCCTGAAAATAAATGTCTTTTAAGGGACTTTCCAGTTCTGAGTTCTGTGATGCTAGAATAGAGTGGAAAGGTACATTGAGGCAGAATTGGGCAGAATTTCAAATGGTGAGTGCAGGAGCTTGGGGTGATTTTCAGTATCTGTCCAATTCCCCATGAATCCTTGAATGCAGCTGAGGAATGGATGGAAAGACAAAGCGCTGTTGGGGCGGAGGGTGGGGGAAAGCACACCCGGGGCAGCCTGCCAGGACCCCGCACCTCAGGAAGGCAGCCCCTGACCACCCTGCCTCTCACAGAACCGCCACGAGATGCTGGCTGTGGAGCCCATCAATGAATTGCTGCGGGATAAGTGGCGCAAGTTCGGGGCCGTGTCCTTCTACATCAACGTGGTCTCCTACCTATGCGCCATGGTCATCTTCACCCTCACCGCCTACTACCAGCCTCTGGAGGGCACGGTGAGTGCCCAGGGACCGGGCAGGGGCTGGGACAGGCACTGGCTGAGCCATGCAGGACGGGGGCACAACCTCGTCCCTCTGGGTCCCCTGTAGGAGGAACTGGAGAAGGTTTAGGAACAGGTTGGGGAGGCGCCCTCCAACATGCAGGGGTGGCCCTGAGCTGGGAGGAGGGAGACTCAGGAGCAAGAGAGTGAAGGAGGAGGCTACATGGGATCCAGATGTTTTGGGTCTGGGGGAACATCTGGATTGGGGGCCGGATGTCGGAGGGGCTGGGTGACGACCTGTGTGCCCTTGCTGCTCCCCAGCCACCGTACCCTTACCGCACCACGGTGGACTACCTGCGGCTGGCTGGCGAGGTCATTACACTCTTCACTGGGGTCCTGTTCTTCTTCACCAACGTGAGTGCCTGGCCCCCGTGCCCCCTACTCTGCCTGCTCTCCTCTTCCTCTTCCCTTCCTGCACCTCTTTTCTCTCCTTCTTCTTCTCTTCTCTCTCCTCCAAATCGTCCTTCTCCTTTCCTTCTCCCTTTTATTTTCCCATTTCTCTTCTACCTCCTCCAATCCCATATTCTCCATCTCTGCTTTTTTCTCCTTTTCTAACAGGAAAGAGTCCTTTGTCTTTTCTCTGTACTAGCCTCTGCCTCCCTGTCTTCTATTGCTTTCTCTGCCTCCTCTCTCCTCCTCTCCTCTCCTGCTGGCCCCACCCCTTTCACGTGCCCCCTTCTGTCTTCCAGATCAAAGACTTGTTCATGAAGAAATGCCCTGGAGTGAATTCTCTCTTCATTGATGGCTCCTTCCAGCTGCTCTAGTAAGTAGAGGTCCCTGGGCCGGCAGCTTTTGGGTGAGGAAGGTGGGTTTGGGCTGCTAGGTCATCCAGATTCAGGAGAGAAGTGATTCTATTAGAATGAATGCACCCAGCCTGGGCAGCTCTAACCCAAAGTCAGGACAAAGCCACAAACAATAGGGTTTTCTGGTTAAAGAAAAATTCTGATTGCTAGGGAGTTATCATATATACCATGGATGGAAATAATTATGCTGGTGAATGATTGCTAATGTCTGCCTGAAGGGCCATGTTAAGAATTTCGCACCTGTGTCTATGTTTAGTGGGAAAGAGTTGGGATTGATTAATGATGTCTGCCTGGGACACAGGATGAGAGAGTTACTGCGTGTGTGTTACCTCTTCCACATTTCCCTTAGAGCTGGAGAACGATGAAATTCACTTAGCCACAAAATCTCCACTGAACACCACTAAATCTTTCTTTAGCAATTCCAAGGGGCATCACTTCAGGATCTTGTGGGACTTCAGGATTAATTGCCAGCTCATTGAATGTTGTTGTTAACAGAATGCTGGGGAACCCTGCTAATCCACTTTGTTTCTTTCCTGGGGGTCTAGAAAGCATTGGGAAGTCCTGATACCCTGGAGGGCTTGGAGGCTTATCTCCCCCTCCAGAGCCTCATTGTCCCCTCTCCCCTCTGGCCTCTCTCATGGTCTCTGCTGCACTGCAGCTTCATCTACTCTGTCCTGGTGATCGTCTCAGCAGCCCTCTACCTGGCAGGGATTGAGGCCTACCTGGCCGTGATGGTCTTTGCCCTGGTCCTGGGCTGGATGAATGCCCTTTACTTCACCCGTGGGCTGAAGCTGACAGGGACCTATAGCATCATGATCCAGAAGGTACGGGCTGGGAGGGCCCTCTGGACTCGTGTGTTCCTGGAGGGAGCCACACACACCACATGCACACTTACGTGCCTGCAGACCTGAGGATGCCGGGTACTGTGAGGGCAGGAGACATGGTCTGGACACTGAGGTGGGACCAGGGTGGAGATGGAGAAATGGGGAAAGTGAGAAACCACATGTCTCCTCTTTGCCTCCATAATCCCACTGGGGTCTTTAGATCCTCTTCAAGGACCTTTTCCGATTCCTGCTGGTCTACTTGCTCTTCATGATCGGCTACGCTTCAGGTGAGCTCTGGGTGCTCAGGTGGGCCTGGCAGGGGTGGTGCAAGGATGGGAACAGTAGCCATGATATATTGGGGACAATAGCAGCCTTGCTGAGTTCTTTTTTGTTTGTTTGTTTTTTGAGATGGAGTTTCACTCCTGTTGCCCAGGCTGGAGTGCAATGGTGCAATCTCAGCTCACTGCAACCTCTACCTCCCAGGTTCAAGCGATTCTCCTGCCTCAGCCTCCCATGTAGTTGGAATTACAGGCTCCTGCCACCACACCCTGCTAATTTTTTTTTTTTTTCACCCTGTTGGCCAGGCTGGTCTTGAACTCCTGACCTCAGGTTATCCACCCATCTCGGCCTCCCAAAGTTCTGGGATTACAGGTGTGAGCCAATATGCCCGGCCACTGAGTTCTTATTTGTGTGCCAGGCACCAGACTAAGTAACATTTCCATCCTTGCCTCCCAACAAGCCTGTAAGCTAAGTGCCTTTATTATCCCCTCTTATAGGAAAGGAAACTGAGGCTTAGGAGGGTTAAATAACTAGCACAAGTTCAAAAGCCAGTGAATGGTGGCTGGGCGCAGTGGCTCATGCCTGTAATCCCAGCACTTCGGGAGGCCAAGGTAGGTGGATCACTTGAGGTCAAGAGTTTGAGACCAGCCTGGCCAACATGGCAAAACCCTGTCTCTACCAAAAAATACAAAAATTAGACAGGCATGGTGGCACGCAACTATAGACCCAGCTACTCAGAAGGCTGAGGCACAAGAATCGCTTGAACCCAGAAGGTAGAGGTTGCAGTGAGCCGAGATGGCGCCACTGCACTCCAGCCTGGGCAACACAGCAAGACTCTGTCTCAAAAAAAAAAAAAAAGAAAAAAAGCTAGTGAATGGTAAAACTGGAGTGTCAGCTATTGCTACAAAGGAAGCCACCTAAAGCTTAGTGGCTTAAAATAGCACCCGCTTATTATTATTATTATTATTGTTGTTTGTTTTTTTGTAGCAAGGTCTCTGTAGCTGAGGCTGGAGGGCAGTGGTGCTCTTGGCTCACTGCGACCTCTGCCTCCCGGGTTCAAGCGATTCTCTTGCCTCGGCCTCTCGAATAGCTGGGATTACAGGCCTGTGCCACCACACATGGCTAAGTTTTATATTTTTGGTAGCGATGGGGTTTCACCATGTTGGCCAGGTTGGTCTCGACCTCCTGACCCGAAGTGATCCACCCACCTTGGCCTCCCAAAGTGCTGGGATTACAGGCGTGAGCCACAGCACCAGGCCAACTTATTATTGCTTATGAGTCGGTGGGTCAGCTGGGTGGCTGTGCTGCCCTGGGCCAGGTTTGGCTGATCCCTACAGGCTCTTGTGCCTGTGGTCAGCTGGCAGGCTGGCTGCCGGCTGACCAGTCTAGCTAGTATGGACTTGGTTAGAGGGGCTTTGCTATCTATCTTCCACGTGGTCACTTATCTCTGGCCAGCTAGCTTGGGCTTGTCCACATGGTAGCCTTAGGCTTCCAAGAACATGAGCAGAAGTGTTCAAGGACACCTCCTGGCATGGCATCACTGCTGCCTTACTCTGTTGGCCAAAGCAAGTCCCAAGGCCAGCCTCGATTCAACGGATGGGGAAATAGACGTCATTTCTTTTTTTTCTTTTTTTTTGGTGGAGACAGGGTCTCGCTATGTTGCCCAGTCTGGTCTTGAACTCCTGGGCTCAAGCAGTCCTCCCACCTCAGCCTCCCAAAGTGCGGGATTATAGGCGCGAGCCACTGTGCCTGGCCTAGACTCCACTTCTTGGTGGGAGAAGCTGTAAAGCCACATTGAAGGGGCATGGATACATAGAAGGATAAAATTTAATAATTAAACTACTAGCCCAGGTATTTTCTTAAAGCCTGACATCAGCTTCCTTTGATACATCTTCTCCCTGATGTCACGATGCCACTCAGAAGCATTCTGGGACCTCAGTGGCATGGGCCATGGGGGAAGGACCAGGGACCAGGGGCTGGAGAAACTGACCAAGTCCTTGGGCTGGTCCCTGAGGGGTGGGCAATCTGACATCAATGCCCAGCATCCAAAGGGGAGTGGCCGACTCAGGTTAGACCCAGACACATTCACATCTGAGCAGGTTCATCTGGGGACGAGCCTGGCACAGGAATCTCATGAGGGTGATATTTTAACCCAGGACGGTGGTCAAGGCTCTATGTGGATTATTGGGGGGAAGTGGAATTGTGGTTTTCACTGGGGAGCTAGGGACAGAGTACAGCTTTCCCCTTCCAGGAATCACACTGGAAAAACTAGACAGTGTCGAGGGTTCAGCGGTTTGGGATTCAGGTCAGCGATCTAGCCCTACTACAGTCCTAGTTGTTGAAACTGAGGAGAAACAAGGGTTAGAGTAGCAGCTGAGCAGTCAGCTCAGTCACAGGGCTTCTCCTTATAGGATGCACTAGATCTCGGTTCTGAGGCTGACATGACATTAACAGGACACACACGCTTCTCTTCCCACACTTTGGTGCCCATAGCAGACATTACTAATGGATCACAGAACAGTTTTTCTGGTGAGTCCAGACAAGGTCTCAGAATCCTTCTCTGTTGAGAAGGTGCTATACAACTGAAGAGTATTAGCATATGAGTTGAAATCTGCATACTCTGATCTCTGGTTGCAGGCAATATGACATTCTATGCCCCACTGACTGATGAGACTGAGCCTTCTTCATGCTCCCCTCCCTGGCTGGTTTAGGGACAGGTTGTTGCTGCCAAACTGTGTTGAGAAGGAATCTGAAGCTTTACCTGGGCTTAGTAGCAAAGGAGAACCATGATGAGTTTGAGATGTCTAGAACAGGAGAGGCCCCTTAGAGAACATGGCTTTGGGGACAGTCAGGACTGGTGCCTGGTTTCAGCCCCCATTTTTCCTCTCTGGGTTGGGTTGCAGTGGGAAACTGTCAGAGAGAGAGTCTGCCCCTGGGAATAGGGACATTCCAGAGCCCCCAGTACCTCTAAGAATGGTAGGTTGCATTAGGATTTCCCAACACTATTGACATTTGAGACCAGATCATTCTTCATGGCAGGGACCATCCTGTGCATTGTAGGGTGTTGGGCAGCACCCCTGGCCACCACCCACCTGATGCCAGTAGCACCCCCACCCCCAGTCATAGCAACCAAATATGTCTTTAGACATTGCTGAATGTCCCCTGGTGGGGAAAATTGAGACCCTCCCTGGACTAGATCCTGAAAACCTCTTCCCTCCCAGTAGCAGGGAACCACCAGGTTGTATAAGGAGCGGTGAACTGTCCCAGGTTGGAAACAGAGCAGGTCAAAACTCTCATGCTTTTCAGTAGTGGGATTGCGCCTGTGAGTAGCCACTGCACTCCCTCCTGGGCAACATAGCAAGACCCCATGAAAGAAAGAAAGAAAGAAAGAGAGAGAGAGAGACAGAGAGAGAGAGAGAGAGAGAGAGACAGAAAGAAATAAAGAAAAGAAAGAGAAAGAAAGAAAGAAAGAAAGAAAGAAAGAAAGAAAGAAAGAAAGAAAGAAAGAAAAAGAAAGAAAGAAAGAAAGAAAGAAAGAAAGAAAGAAAGAAAGAAAGAAAGAAAGAAAGAAAGAAAGAAAAAGAAAGAAAGAAAGAAAAGAGAACCTCTTCCAATCAGCAAGAGTTTATGGAAAAAGCAAAGGCTTCAAAGGCTTTAGGATCAGGAGGACTTGGGTTTGGTGTGGCTTGGCTGATGTGCAGGGTGACACAGGTCAGCGTGTGGGCCAGGGTGCTCTCCTCATTAGGCCTCAGCTTTCCCCTCCAGCAAATGAAAATGACACACTCCACCTCTCTGTGCGTGTCCTCACACTCAGCGAGTGCCACCCCCACCCCTCCCACAGCCCTGGTCTCCCTCCTGAACCCGTGCGCCAACTTGAAAGTGTGCAATGAGGACCAGACCAACTGCACAGTGCCCACTTACCCCTCGTGCCGCGACAGCGAGACCTTCAGCACCTTCCTCCTGGACCTGTTTAAGCTGACCATCGGCATGGGCGACCTGGAGATGCTGAGCAGCACCAAGTACCCCGTGGTCTTCATCATCCTGCTGGTGACCTACATCATTCTCACCTTTGTGCTGCTCCTCAACATGCTCATTGCCCTCATGGGCGAGACGGTGGGCCAGGTCTCCAAGGAGAGCAAGCACATCTGGAAGCTGCAGGTGAGGCCCCAGGGCCCCCAGCCCCATCCCACCGGCCACCCTTGTCCTTCCAAGGACACTCACCCGACTGGCTTCCTCGGCCTTCCACTCTGAGCAAGCCGTGTCTTCTCATTCTGCCTCCACTTCCCTGTCTGTAAAATGGGCATCAGAGGCTGCTGCTGACTTCCCGGAGCTGCCTCATGAATTTCGAGGTGGCTTCCTGCCTGGCCACCAGCAGTGGACTCAGATTCTCCTTGTGGTTCAGCTCACAGGACACAGTTGGCTCCACCCAGCATGACTGAGTGACTTCTGCCAGCTCAGAAAGTGCTCAGTGGGCATCAGCGTTTCAGCAGGGGTCCCACGCTGAGCCCAGGGGCAGCTTTTGTGCTCCAGCACGCCAGCACAGGGATGTCAGCATTCTCACGGGGGTCTTTTACTAGCACTGTGAGCATGCTTCCTAGAGGAGAAACCAATGGGGACGGGGGCTGCCTTGGCCCCGGGGAGCTGCAGCCTTTACTTCCCAAAAGCTTTCTATACAATCCTGGGAAGTGCAGGCCCTGGGATCACAGCCCTCCCAGGCCAGGTGCAGCCTACAAACCTGGTGTCCTAATAAACAGTGCTGCCTCATGGCCCAGAAATACAGCACCCATATTTACTTTGACTGCATTTCAGGAAAATGGTGCAGTGAAAAAAAAAGGCCCAAGGTTGTCCTCCCAGGACTGGGTCTGAGGGAAACAACTCTGGCCTGCTCTTAACCTTTATCTGTATTGTTTACTTCATTGGGCCTCAGTTTCCCCACTGGGCATTACAGGATGCAAACTGGGCATCCTGTGGGCTGAAGTGCAATGGCATGCTCTTGGCTCACTGCAACCTCTGCCTCCCAGGCTCAAGTGATTCTCCCACCTCAGCCTCCCAAGTAGCTGGGACTAAGGTGTGCACCACCGCACCTGGCTAATTTTTGTATTTTTTGTAGAGATGGGGTTTCACCATGTTACCCAGACTGGTCTTGAACTTCTGAGCTCAAGAGATCGGCCTGCCTTGGCCTCCCAAAGTGCTGAGATTGCAGGTGTGAGCCACTCCACCCAGCCTCAGACCATTATATTAAAAAAGAAAAAAAAACTGCAAAATTTAAAAATTAAGAGTTTCCCTATGAAAATCCAGATTTCCAGCTTTTCTTGAAAAGTTGGAAGCCCCAGGCAGTGCAGGGTCTGAATTCCTGCCTGGGAGCCCTCAGGTGGGGTAAGTGGCAGCTACCCCCTTAAATGGGGGCATTTGCTCCCTTTTCGCCCCGGTCTCCACGCCTCCCTCATGTTCTCAGCACTGAGTGGCGACTGCTGTGTAAGTGTGATGGGGCTTGGACTGCAGCCTTTCTGCACCTGATCCTGTTTCACCCATCTGTTTTCCCGCCTGCCACCTGTGGGTATTTGAGTTTATGAATCCTGTGTCTAGGGGGCAGTAGGACTGTAAATGCCTAGTTCTAGGCCCACCCTGGCCGGTTGTCTCATTTCTGCCATCAGAGCGGCAGGCGCGGGCTGTGAGGCTCACTGATGTCCCTCCTGACCCTCCCTCTCCGCAGTGGGCCACCACCATCCTGGATATTGAGCGCTCCTTCCCCGTGTTCCTGAGGAAGGCCTTCCGCTCCGGGGAGATGGTCACTGTGGGCAAGAGCTCAGACGGCACTCCCGACCGCAGGTGGTGCTTCAGGTGAGGCTGGGGCAGTGGGGCCGGGCAGGCAGGGCGGAACCGTCCCCACTGGCTCGGGGCCCCTGCTGCTCCAGCGTCGTCTACCCATTGCAATTTCTGGAGCCACTGAGGCCCCAAGAGGCCCAAGCAGAGTTCATTTCCACCAGGAGATCTTAGGCAAGTCGGCCCACCTCTCTCAGCCTCAGTTTCTTCATCTGTGAAATGAGACAATGATCGCGTGGGCTCCTAGGCTGGTGGTGTGGATTAGACAGGTCAGCCCATGAGAAGTGCTCTGCCAGTGCCCGACGCGCATTGGAACACCACAGGCTCTCCTGTTCCTTGCTCAGCAGGAAGCAGAGACTTGGATGGTGGGTTCATTTCAGAGCATCGCCCTCTATCTAGCAAACAGTGGGGTGGGCTCTAGTGCCTTGCGTGAAATGGGAAGCTGAGGAATCTGCAGTTTCCAGGGCTGGAGACCTCACCCAGCCCATCTGCAGAATGACTCTGTTCCAGAGGCACAGGGAGTGCCAGCTTCTTAGGTGAACCCCTTCATGAATCTTTTCTTTTCAGTTGATTCATTCTTTAAAGTGGTTGTCAGCATAGAGCATAAGCAGAATGTTGTTTGTTTGTTTGTTTTGAGACGGCATCTTGCTCTGTCACCCAGGCTG
>NW_012110919.1:21124466-21124955 GCF_000951035.1 Colobus angolensis palliatus | reverse complement strand
CTGAGCCACTGTGCCTGGCTGAGCATAAGCAGAATGTTTGGAGTCAGGCAAAGTCAATTTCCTCATCTGTAAAATGGGAACAATAATAGCCCCCACCTCCTAGGCCAGCTGATCAGTTCAATTCCATTTTATATTTGTTTGTTTTTAGAGGCAGGGTTGCTCAGGCTGGAGTGCAGTGGTGTGATCATAGCTGACTGCAGCCTCCAACTCCTGGGCTCAAGCAATCCTCTCACCTCAGCTTCCCAAAATGCTGGAATTCCACGTGTGAGCCACCACCCACAGCCTCTGTTCAGTTTGAATCCAAAGCTCAAATCCTAGCTGGGTGTGGTGGCTCACGCTTGTAATCCCAGCGCTTTGGGAGGCCAAGGCAGGAGGATTGCTTGAGGTCAGGAGTTTGAGACCACCCTGGGCAACATGGTGAAATCCCATGTCCGCTAAGAATACAAAAACTAGCCGGGCGTGGTGGCGGGCACCTGTGATCCCAGCTAC
>NW_012110919.1:21053369-21123781 GCF_000951035.1 Colobus angolensis palliatus | reverse complement strand
TTTATTTTTTTTAATTTTTTTTTATTTTTAGTAGAGGTGGGGTT
Source organism: Colobus angolensis palliatus (assembly GCF_000951035.1). Lineage (NCBI taxonomy): Eukaryota > Metazoa > Chordata > Mammalia > Primates > Cercopithecidae > Colobus > Colobus angolensis. The sequence goes on along the minus strand of NW_012110919.1, from coordinate 21,123,737 downwards.
TCACCATGTTGGCCAGGCTGGTCTTGAACTCCTGACCTCAAATGATCCACCCACCTTGGCTTCCCAAAGTGCTGGATTGCAGGCATGAGCCACCACGCCCAGCTTTGTTATGTAAATGTTACCATAATAAAAAAAAAGGAGGGTGTGCTGGGGATGGTGGCATGGGAACATCTCTGTGGGGCTCCCCATGACCCTCTGCTTGGGCCCCATCAGGGTGGATGAGGTGAACTGGTCTCACTGGAACCAGAACTTGGGCATCATCAACGAGGACCCGGGCAAGAATGAGACCTACCAGTATTATGGCTTCTCACACACCGTGGGCCGCCTCCGCAGGGGTGAGTGGAAGGGTGGGTGCAGAGGGGAGCTCCAGTCCCTTCTCATCACGAATTTGCTTTGAGCACTTCTGCTCCTTTCCGGGACTCAGTGTCCGTGTCTGCAGAATGAGAGAGTGTGCCCCTGAGTTTCCTCTGCTGCCCGTGAGTGCCTGGGGTACCTCACCTACATGGTTTCATCCTGGCCCTCCCTACTGTTGACATGAGCTGGCCTGGGGAGGGAGGACGAGCTCCTCAGCCATCCCCGTGTGGAGAAAACCTTCCTGTTTGTCCAGTAAGCCATGAGCATGCGAGATGAAGCTGGAGAGGACACGGGCACTCAGGGCATTCAGCTCCAAGCTTGAATCCTGGTTCCTCCGTTCTCTCTTGGGGAGGCACCTTAACCTCTCTTGAGCCCCAGTTTCAACCTCTGTAAAATGAGCATAGTCACACACACCCCCCACCCCTTCAGAGCACTGTGGAGTGCCCAGTACACAGTAGGCACTCAATATATGCACGCTGTCTCTCCACCAACCCCCAACCCCTCCCTCTGATGTGCTCGCGGTGCAGATCGCTGGTCCTCGGTGGTACCCCGCGTGGTGGAACTGAACAAGAACTCGAACCCGGACGAGGTGGTGGTGCCTCTGGACAGCATGGGGAACCCGCGCTGCGACGGTCACCAGCAGGGTTACCCCCCCAAGTGGAGGACTGATGACGCCCCGCTCTAGGGACTGCAGCCCAGCCCCAGCTTCTCTGCCCATCCATTTCTAGTCCAGCCGCATTTCAGCAGTGCCTTCTGGGGTGTGCCCCCACACCCTGCTTTGGCCCCAGAGGCGAGGGCCCAGTGGAGGTGCCAGGGAGGCCCCAGGACCCTCTGGTCCCCAGGCTGTGCCTCCCCACCCTGGGGTGGGGGCTCCTGGCCACGTGTCTTGCTCCTGTGGAGTCACATAAGCCAACGCCAGAGCCGCTCCACCGCAGGGCTCAGGCCCCTGCCCCTGCCTCGCCATTATTTATTTGCTCTGCTCTCAGGAAGCGACGTGACCCCCACCCCAGCTGGAACCTGGCAGAGGCCTCAGGACCCCGTTCCAAGTGCACTGCCCAGCCAAGCCCCAGCCTCAACCCGCGCCTGAGCTGTATGTGCCACCATTTTTGGCAGCGTGGCAGCTTTGCAAGGGGCTGTGGCCCTCAGCGTGGGGCCGTGCCTTCTGTATGTTCTGTAGAGTGTCTGGGACTTGCTGGTGCTCAATAAATGTTTTTTCATTGATGGTGGAGATGGCAGGACGATGGTGGGGGTGGGAGGGATGGTAACGGGCATGAGACTACAGTGAGGGAGATGGGAGAGCTAGGAAATGTCCGGGGGGAGCCAGGGGCAGGGGTGAGAGTGAGGGCAGAAACACTGACCTGGAGGCATTTAGAGTGTTGGTGGTTGGGGGCTGGACTGGGTGGTTGTGATGGTGATGGTGGCCTGAGAGGTGGCTGAGGTGGCTGTAGGGAAGGTGGGGGTGGAGGGAGGGGAGGAGGGTGATGCTGGTGGGGGTAATAATGCTGGTCAGGGAGAGTCAAGTTGTCAGGGCAAGAGTGATGCTGGTGGGGGTGACAGTAGTGCTGGCTGGGGGTAATGATCCCCGCGGAGACAGTACATTTGGGCAGCGGAGAGTAATGCTGGCTGGGGGTTGACGATGCAGGTGTAGGGGCTCTGCTGCTCATCAAGGAACAGTCATGCTGGGAGTGCTGCAGGGAGGGCTGTCCTGCAAGTGGGGAGGACGGTTGCCAGGCAGCACAGAGCAGGCGTAGCAGTGGGCGAGCCCGGAGTGTCAGCAGGGGTACTGGGTGTGCACGCGGGTTGCTGTGGTGAGGACCGTGGTGGCAGGGGCATATTGGCAGTGCTTGTGGAGCTAGGGTGGGTGGGGGTCATGGTGTTGCTGGCTGAGTGGGATGGTGCCTCCTTGAGGACTGCCTGCCTGTGTCTGTCCACGGGATTGCATGCCACCTGGAGCTGTGAGCCATGAGCCAGAGGTGAGGCTGACCCTCTTCCCTTCTGTATTAGTCCGTTCTCACGCTGCTGATAAAGACATACTCGAGACTGGGTAATTTATAAAGAAAAAGAGGTTTAATGGATTCATAGTTCCATGTGGCTGGGGAGGCCTCACAATCATGGCAGAAGGTGAAAGGCACGTCTTACATGGCAGCAGGCAAGAGAGAAGAGAGCTTGTGCAGGGAAACTCCCCTTATAAAACCACCAGATCCTGTGGCACTATCATGAGAACAGCATGTGAAGGACCCGCCCCCATGATTCAGTTACCTCCCACCAGGTCACTCCCACAACACGTGGGAATTGTGGGAGCTATAGTTCAAGAGATTTGGGTGGGGATACAGCCAAACCATATCACCTTACCAGGGCAGCCATCTGCCCGGGGTCACACCCAACACCAATGAAGTTCTGAGGCAGCTCCAGACCTCCTGGCATGAGGAGGGACCCCACAAACACCCGCCCTGCTGCCCCCACCCCAAAGCCAAGGAAGCCACAGCCAGCTAGAGTTTCCCATGGCCTCCCAGCTTCGGGTCCAGCCTGGGGCTGGGATCTCACATCCTTCTGAAGCTTCAGTCGAGAAGAGCTTGGTTCTGGGAGGAGACCAAGGCCAAGGGCAGCTGCAGTGGAAAATAGCACGGGGCTTGGGTTGAGCAGTCCTGGATCTGCATCGGCAATGGGTTATTTGGTGCAGGGAATGTTGGTTGAGTCACTTTAACTCTCTGGGCCTCCACCTCTTCATCTGTCAGAAGGGGAGAGTCAGTGGCAGGAGGGACATGAGTCTACCAAGCTCCATGAGCAGGAGGGAGGACTCAGATTATCACCAAGTCTGGCCAGGGGGCTCCAACCCCTGACCTCCTTCTACATTGCTCTCCAGGAGCAGATTGTACCCCTCCTGGTCCAGGGTAGCCCAGTTCTTCCCAGGGCTCCATGATTTTTTATCTGTTCCCACACCCAGATGGGGTCCTCAGCCAGCGCTCTCAACAGGCATCCCCAAAGCCATTCTGGTTAGAGGGGTTGTGTCGAAGGCTGCGCCTGAGCCAGTCCCCATATCTGGGTGACAGGGTGCTTCCTGGTGAACCTCCCCAGAACCACAGGGAACCCCAGCTAAGAATGGCAGTTCAGCTCTTCGGAGGCTGCAGACAAACATCTTTCCCTTAGGCCAGGCTCTGGGAAGGAGTAGCCAAGTGACTGAGCCCCTGGGGCTCAACTCTGAGAAGGGCAGAAGGTCTGGGGCAGAGAGAGAAACACTTTTCCTTTTCCTCTACTCTGACTGAAGTGAAAACACTCTTAAGTTGTTGCTGTTGGGCTCTTCCCCTGGGTTGGTCAGAAGACAAGATGGCCACCTGGATCTTCCCTTAAAGCTGGTTGTTTGGGACAAGGAGGGGGCCTATTTTGCCTCAGGTGCTCTTGAAACGAGCAGGGATAGTGAGGGGGGGACGTTGGCATGTCGGGGAGTGTCCTACAAAGCTCTGGATTTGGGACAGGTGCAGTGAGTCATGCCTGTAATCCCAGCATTTTGGGAGGCTGAGGAGTGCAGATCACCTGAGGTCAGGAGTTTGAGACCAGCCTGGCCAATATGGCAAAACCCCGTCTCTACTAAAAATACAAAAATTAGCCAGGTGTGGTGGTTGCCTGCCTGTAATCCCAGTTACTTGGGAGGCTGAGGCAGGAGAATCACTTGAACCTGGGAGGCAGAGGTTGCATTGAGCCAAGATCTTACCATTGTACCCCAGCCTGGGTGACAAGAGCAAAACTCTGTCTCAAAAAAAAAAAAAAAAAAAAAAAAAAAAACTGGATTTGGATTCAAGAGAACTGATTTGAGTCTTGCCTCAGGAACTCTTCCGGGTATTTGTGGGTAGATTAGAAATGCTCCAAGCCTCAGTTTCCTTATCTGTAAAATGGGCACAGGCTTTGTGATGATTGAGTGATTCCTGGGACCCTTTAAAACCCCTAGGCAGGCTGGGCATGGTGGCTCACACCTGTAATCCCAGCACTTTGGGAGTCCGAAGTGGGCAGATCACTTGAGGTCAGGAGTTCCAGACCAGCCTGGCCAATGTGGTGAAACCCTGTCTCCACTAAAAATATGAAAATTAGCTGGGTGTGATGGGGCACCCCTGTAATTCCAGCTACTCAGGAGGCTGAGGTGAGAGAATTGCTTGAGCCCCATTGGGGGTAGTTGGGGGGACGGTGGTGGAGGTTGCAGAGAGCTGAGATTGCACCACTACACTCCAGCCTGGGTGATAAGTGAGACTCTGCCTCAAAAAAAAAAAAAAAAATTCCCTCAGGCAGCAGTTGAATCATAATCTATACCCAAATCAGTAAGGAAGAAGAGAGAATTGTGGTTGTAGTGTTCATGTATTTATGTGATTTGGACAGCAAGTAACAGAAAACTTCTACTGGCAGAAAAAAAAAAGGATATTTACTGTGTCAGATAGCAGGATGTCCCAAGTTAGGGAGGATATTAAGGCTGGTCTCTGTGATTCATTAAGGACCCAGTTCTGTCCCTCATGTATTCCTTCAGCATTTAAGTATGGATTCCAACCATGCATCAGGCGCTGTGCGAGGCAACGCCTGCCTGATGTGCTGGCTTTTTTGTCACGCCAGCTTTCCTCAAGGACACAAGATGGCGCCCTTGATCCAGACATCACATCCAGATTCAGCCTCATTCAGTAGAAGCGAAGACAGCTCTTTCTGTCTCTTTTTCCCTGAAGTGTCCTAGCTGGCCTCTCGTATTGTTGACCAGAATTGTGTCATGTGTCCCACGCTTCGGCCAATCAGCAGGCAGGAAACAGCAATTGGCCTAAAGAAGGAGATAGCAATATGGAGGAAGGAAGTGACTCCAGCCAGGTCTGGGTTCTATGAGAAAGAGGATGTGGGAATTGATATTGCCTAGGCAACCAGCAGCATCTACTACAGTCCTTTTTGAAAATGTCCACCCTTCACCCCAACATTGTCACCAAGAATGGCTGTGGCTCATTCTGGGTCTGTGAAGAGGTCACTTCTCTAGGGGCAGATGGGATGGGCCTGCCAACAAAATCAAAACACCCTCCCAACTCAAAGAGACTCAATAACTTCTAAGGTGAGTGTTTAATTAATTTATTTTCATCATTTTATTTTATGAGACAGGGTCTTACTCTGTCGCCCAGACTGGAGTGCAGTGGCCTGATCTTGGCTCACTGCAACCTCCACCTCCCAAGCTCAAGCAGTTCTCTTGCCTCAGCCTCCTGAGTAGCTGGGATTACAGGCACGTGCCACTATCTCCCGGCTAATTATTTTTACTTTTTTATAATGAAATAATTTTGGCTATGAATTTTCCTATGAGTACACTTTTAGCCATGTAGTAAGTTTTTCCAACTGTGATTTTTCTAAATATTTGATGATTTGGATATTGACTATGACTCAATAGCTGTTTGGGAGAACTTAAAAATCTACAAGTCAATGGAATTTTGTTTGTTCCAGTAAAATCTTAAAGATGACCTTTCCCAGTGTTCTCAAAGTGTGGGACATGCACTGGTGGTATGCCAGAATATTCTCAGGTGATATAATGGACATAGGATCACACTTAAAAAACCTATATTCTCTTTTCAGTTCTCTGTATTCCCTGACTGTATCAAGGTCTCAGTATGGTGCTTCTGTATTTAAATGCCTTCCCAACATTCACTAATCTTTGTTTTCAAATAGAGAGAAGCCTTAGGCTCAGAACCTCTGGAAGGACATGGTATCTAGGAAGAACTTAAAAACATTTTTAGTGGCTGGGCATGGTGGCTCATGCCTGTAATCCTAGCGCTTTGGGAGGCCAAGGCAGGTGGATCACCTGAGGTCAGGAGTTCAAGACCATAAGGACTCAGGAACTACAAAAAAAAAAAAAAAAAAGCTGGGTACGGTGGTGTGCACCTGTAATCCTAGGTACTCAAGAGGCTGAGGCAAGAGAATCACTTGAACCTAGGAGGTGGAGGTTGCAGGGAGCCGAGATTGCGCCACTGCCCTCCAGCCTGGGTGACAGAGTGAGACTCTGTCTCAAAAAAATAATAAAATAAAAAACATTTTAACTTCATCTTATTTTTAGAATAATAAAGCCTTCTCTTTATGGCAAACGATACAGTTTTCTAGATAAAGTAGTGGTCTCAAGTGTAGTTTACAATAAAATCATTTAATAATAATATAGCTTATAAAAAAGAATACTTAGATTATTTAAGGAACTATATTAAATGAATAAATGTTCATGGAGAAAATGATGACTATGTTCCAGAAATGACTGGTATTTGGGAATTATTAATTTATCCCAACCCTATATCCAAGCTTGATCCCTTTTCACCACCAAGCCTACACCTCTCTATTTGCATACTTCCTGTGACAGGAGGTTCATCGTCTCTAAAGACTGTAAAAAAGCAGCATCCTTAGTTTAGTATCTGATGCCCTTCTCCCTTCCCCTGCCCTGTGTGCCCTTCTCCAAGACTGAGCACTTTGGTTCCTTTAGCCACTCTTCAGGTTATCATTGCAGCTACCAGTTGTGGACTGCCTACTGTGTCTGACACTGCCATTCAGTCTCTCTAAGACTGAGGAGGCGTGGACACTGCAAAAGGTCACACAGCTGATAAGTAGATGAAGTGGGATTTGAACCTGAGGCAGTAGTTCCAAAACCCCAGGCCCTTTGCCCACATGATCTCATTTCATCTTCTGTGTAATCCCGGAAGGTAAAGAATAAGAGGTTTTTTTCCCTTCTTGAACAAGACACAGAGATGAAGTGACTTGTTCAAGGTCACCCAGCTACCTGATGAGTGTGGATTTGAATCCAGATGTCATCTGACTCCAAAGATGCCAAGCTAACCTTCCTTTGCCATGAACTATTACCATCTTCCCCACCCCAATTGCTCCGTTCTGCAGGAGGTCTCTTCTGTCTTTTTGAAGGTAAATACTTCCAACAAATGATAAAAATTCACCCGCATTCACTGAACCCTTCGAGTGTCCCAGGCTTGATCTTACTTCTTCTATATACAGCACCTCATTGAAGTCTCACAGGGATTCTATACAGTTGGCACTCTTAATTATCCTCCCCACCCTTGGTCCCATATTAGTCATAGTTTGGGGGGCACTTGTGACAGCAAGTCTGAGCACACATTGGCTCATATTACTGAAAAAGACTAGGCATGTTTGGCTTCAGGTATGGCTGGATTCAGGGGCTTGAATGAAGTAATCAGGACTCAGTCTCTCTATTATGTGCCTGTCTCTCAGCTCTGTCTTCCTTTATGATAGCTTTCTTCTTAGGCTCTCCCAAGGTGTTAACCCCTGGAAGCTGCAAACTGACATCCTACCAACTTAACAATCTTAGAGAAAAGAGCTTCTTGTTCCAATCATCCCAGCAAAGTCCCAGGTCCCTGACTCTCATTGGACCAACTTGGGTCATGTGTCCACTCCTGAACCAATCACTGTGGCTTGGGAAGCAGAGTGCTCTCTGATTGGTCAGTCTTGAGTTCTTTGGCCATCTCCAGAGCTAGGGGTAGTTAGCTTCTCCCAGACCCAGGGGGCTGAAAGTGGGGGACGGCAGTGCCCTGAGCTAAGTTAGAATGTTGAAACCTGTGCTCTTGGGCGTCAGCGGCCCCAAGTCCCCACTCCTCCCTTTATCTGTGCCCTTTGCAGTCTAACTTTGTGATGTCCTCCCACCGCAGGCAAAGCATAATTTCCCACACCTGGGCTTGACCGCGTGACTTGTCTTGACCAATGGGATGTTAGCAGACATGCCAGGGCCAGCCCTCAGGAATAGGATAAGAGACACCCAGGCAACCTAGCTGAGATCAGAGGAACCCTGCGGCGGCATGAGAAATGAATGTTTTTGGATACCATGAGGTTTTTACTGTGTGTGTGTGTGTGTGTGTGTAAGTGCAGGCAGCAATAGCTAATGGATACAGACACTAGAAGAGAGAGTAAATAGAACACGGGCAGGCCAAAAAAACTAAATGTCTACTGTATTCCGTATTATAGATGAGGAAACAGGTTCAGAGAGGTGAAGGCTCTTGCCCAGGGCACCTGGCTGCTAAGCGGTGGAGTTGGGACCTGAACCCAGGCATTCTGTCCTCAGAACGCGTGCTGGAGAGGAAGCACTCTGGTCCCTGGGCAGTGAGAGGTAACGAGGCCAGACCACTTCTGCAGTGAAGGCCCTGGCTGTTGCCTGTCACTGTCATGGAGCTCTCAAGCCTGTCAGCATTCACTGAGAGCCTCATACCCCTAACTTTATTCCAGCAAGGACTTCTTATTGTGCGCATGTATGTGTATTTAATAATGATAAGGCATTTGTATGTCATATTTGACAGGAGGGCTTTTTTCTTCCCAAGTTTAAAGCACTACTAGGAAAGAATTAGTGTTACTGGAGGCAAAAACAAAGGGACCCCATCAGAAAAGACAGTCTCTGAAACTCTGGGATCTTAATTGAACAATTACCTCTTATGCCTATGAATAGTTCATTATTACATGCCCTGTTATTATTAGCTGTTATTATTGTTTTAGATGAATGCTGGGAATTTCGTTTTAATCAAAAGCCATATTCAGCCACACTGTTCATCTCCCCACAAAATGCATGCTTCTGACATTTCCGAATGTGATAATGTCGTAGTCGGCAGTCAGTCCCTGCACCTCGCCCAGATAACGGTGTACTTGGATCATTTCAGTTGTCTGGATGGAGCAGTTAAATACTCCAGGCCTCTGTTCATGCTGTTATTAATTTTTGGCTCCCTGGTGAAAGCATTTATATAATAATCTAGCACCTCCTTTTATTCTTTAGGAATCCAGTGTTACTGGGGACAATGAAGTGATCTTTGTTCATCCCAAGCTTTTGAGACAGAAATAAGAGGAAGGGCAGTGATGGGCCGGAGGTCAGGATGGGAGAGGCACTGAGTGGTGGAGACCCAAGCCCCACGATTGAGGGGTGGAAGGCTGGCTCAGGCTGGGAGTCTTGTCTTCTTAGAGGGAATCAGAGAAAGGGGGAAGCAATATGGGTAAGGCACCTGCCATATATTAGATGCCGTGCTCAGTGTTTGGCATTCATAATCTCAGGAACTGTGTGCGTGAGCTCATGAACCAGTGTTTGTACCATCCTAGAAACCATGCCTCCTCTTCCTTACAATGCCTAAGCCAGTCACCATGACTCTCCTTCCCTTGTCAGGTATTGGTATGGGAATAGTCATGTGACCCAGTTTTGCCCCATGAGACAAGTGGGGAGGTCTGCTGGGGGAAGGGGAATTCTGGGAAAAGTTTCTGGAAAGTAAGAGAAATCTAGGGAAAGACTAGCCTCTCTGTTGCTGGTCACTATTGCATCTGGATGTGATGCCTGGAACTGCAGCAGCCACTTTGTGCCCCTGAGGGGCCTTGACAGAACAGAAAGATGGAAAGGATATTGGTCCCTGATGACGCCATTGAGCTGCTGCATTAACCAACCATGGGGCCACCCTGCCTTAAGGCTTCTTATGATTATTCCAGATAATAAATGTTCTTTCTCATTTGAACCAGTTGAGTCAGGGGGATTTTCTGTTATTTGGCCCGAATCATGCAGATACCAGTACAAATTTGTATCCCCATTTTACAGATGAAGAAAGTGAGGCCCAATCAAGTAAACGCCCATAGCTAAGGACACAGCCTGGATGTGATGGAGTTCAACCTTTCTAGGGGGTGGCAGGATTTTTTTTTTTTAAACTACTTAGTGTTTTTGGCCTTTCCAAAAAGCAGGCCCACATTCCATTTCTCCATAGCAGCAGGCTGTAATGGCTTCTAACAGGTAAGAGCAGGAGAGGTTGGGGTTTGGAGCAGGGACTTAACCCCAGGTCCGCAGTTCTCAGCTTAGGGTCTTCTTAGCACCTCAAGATTCTTAGTGACATTAGAGAGTCCCCGTTGCTGTTGGCACCCCTTAGTTTTGGGGGTACGCTCCCTGGATCCCACAGATCTACCCTTGGCCTGCACAGGGTGGGGCTGCTGAGGTCCTGGAGATTGGTCACCAGGGGCCGCTGTCGTCACACTCAGGGGCCTCCTCAGAGGGGTTCAGAAGGAAGCTTGGAACCTGGGGACGTGGTCAGGAAGACCTGTGAGCGCCCTATTGGGTGTGCCCTGAGGTTTTGAGACAGGAAATATCCCATCCCCACCCTCGTACCCTCACCCCAAGAAGGAGAGAAGGTGGTCTTGACTGCCTCTGGAGAGTTCAGGACCAAACTGCTGTGTGCCCTCAGGCAAGTTGCCTCCCCTCTCTGAACCTCAGTTTCCTCTCTTGCAAAATAAGAGTACTCATCCCTACTTCTCAAATGTGGCTTCCTTCTCTTCCCTGAGGGCCTCACCCTTCTTTTGTGCCTAACTCAATACGATGGACAGGACCAGTTAGGGTGTATTAGAAACGAGACCCAGCGACTCCAGGTCAGGGTTGGGTTCCAGTCCTTGCTCTGCCACATACTCATTGTGAGTCCTTGTGGTGTAATTGGGGAAACTGAGATCCAGAGAGGAGAAAGGACTTACCCATTTTCCCCAATTGCAGTAAGAGGCAGGACTCAGTATTTCCTGAAGTCCTGTTTGTTCCATGGGGTGCAAACAGATGGAAACAAAAACTTAGGCGGTCAAAAAAGTTAGGGAAATGCTGGGTTAAAGCTAAAAGGGGGCGGGGTGTGGTGGCTCATGCCTGTAATCCCACCACTTTGGGAGGCCAAGGCAGGCAGATCACTTGAGGTCAGGCGTTTGAGACCAGCCTGGTCAACATGGCAAAACCCATCTCTACTAAAAATACAAAAATTAGCCAGGCATAGTGGCACATGCCTGTAATCCCAGCTACTCGAGAGGCTGAGGCAGGAGAACTGCTTGAACCTGGGAGGTGGAGGTTACAGGGAGCCGAGATTGTGCCACTGCAAAAAAGTTAAAAGGGAATCTTGCCTGCAAGATTTGTTAGTGTCTTTAGTATGTTAATACGATTTGTGTATCTCCAAGAGCCAGGATAGGCATCTGTTTCTCAAACTCTTTTGACTGGAAAACCCACTTTCCAAGGTGACTTGGAAGTCAGCTGCACTAGGCGAGGACGGGAATACTCCATGTAACTTTGTTGTACATCTTTTACCTAACAGCTCTGTGCTACCCAGGGGATTTGACCACCCATCTCCTAAGTTAAACCTCACATGGTACATACATTAAAATAGTAGCCTCATTTTTTTTTTTTTATTTTATGAGACGAGGTCTTGTTCTGTTGCCCAGGCTATAGTGCAGTGGTGCGATCATGGCTTACTGCAGCCTCGACCTCCTGGGCTCAAGTGATCCTCCCACCTCAGCCTCCTGAGTAGCTGGGACTACAGGCACACACCACTACACCCACCTAATCTTCAAATTGTTTGTATAGATGGGGGTCTCATGATATTGCCCAAGCTGGTCTTGAACTCCTGGGCTCAAGTGATCCTCCAGCCTTTGCTTCCCAAAGTGCTGGGATTACAGGCTTGAGCCACAGCTCCCCGTCAGAGCCTCACTTTACAGTTGGGAAATAGGTGACTCCGGAGTGATCACTTGCCTGAGGCCACACACACCTGCACACAGCCTCAGGGTGGAACCAGTTCTGTCTGACCGTCAGACAGCTACATCCCACAGCACTCAGAGGGGTCCTCTTACAGGACAATCTGCCCTATCATGCTGACCACACATCACCTGAGGCCACCTCACTCCTCCAGGTTTCGCCACTTCCTTCAACAGATCTGGAAATTGAGGCTCAGAGAGGCACACAAGTCACCCAGGGTCACACGTGGTCACTGGGATACTAAGTTCAGTTTTCCTGCCTCCTCCCCTTCCCCTGCCACTTGCTGGAGAGCTGGTGATGGTGGCAATTTAAACAGAAAACCTTGAGTCCCTTGCTCTCACCTACCGCACTGGCCGGACCCCACCTTCTCCGGCAACGTTGCGGGCGGGACGGGGTGTGGGCCCTTTAAGAGCACTGGGCAGGCGCAGTAGTGCTGGGCATACGTGGAGCTGGGCGTGGAGTCCAGGCTGCAGCCGAGGGAGTCGAGTGGGGCAAAGTTAGGAGTCGCTGTTTGGATGGCAAGTTCAGAGGTTGGAACTTGTCTCAGTTTCCCCGCTCCAGAAATGGGGTTGTGATCTAAAGACGGGTATGAGTGAAGAAAACACAGAGCCACTCTGGCAAGGTGAGTGGCCACTAACGTAGCTTCCTCTATCCAAATCTGCGCCCGAGCCGCCGTGGCCTCCTGGGGCAGCTCTGATCTCTGTAAGGTCACCTGTCTCTGACCTAGGGTGGTCTAATGGTCGCTATGACAGGAAGTGATAGCCGAGGTTTTCTGCACACCTGGCTACCATATTAGACAGCTCAGTGGTAAACGGTGTGAGCCGATTCTAGTGTCAGAAGAGAGACCTAGAGGAGGACTGCAGCTCCCACCTGGGGCCTGGATGAAATGGTGGCTTCTCCTGTCTCCCTCAGCCACCGGGACGTCTGGGCAGTTGGGGCTCTGGGACCCAAGGCTGGGCCTGGGTTCTGGAGCCAAATTGGCCACATTTGGCGGTTGACAGTTGTTTTCTATTCTCTGCAAAGGGTTGCAGCTGGGAACTCGGACTCAAAATCAGACAGGCCTGTGTTCTATCCCAGCCACTTCGTCATTCTTTATCCTCAGCTGTGTGACTTTGGGCAAAGTGATTGCCCTGTGGGTCTCACTAACCTTGTCTGCAATGTGAGTGCATGCACCTGTTGCGACGAGTGGTTGTGAGAACCAAGTAATGTTTAGCCCTGAACCTGGTATCTGGTCTGCCTGTAGTAAGTGTGGGATCTCGGTAATTGTAGCAGTGATAGCAATGCTTTGGTCACCTGTCCTACCCCATCAATGTGGTAATCAAAGGTGATTGATTGTATAAAGAAACCATGCTAGAATGGCCACCAGAGGGCACTTTGAGACCAGCCAGCCCAGTTCCTAGATGGGGAAACTGAGGCCCAAGGAGGCACAGGGAGTCAGGGCTAGAGCCCCAGCTGCGTTCCTGGGCCCAGACCTTGACTGTGCCGTGTGCCCCCACATGCCACGTGCACAGACCCCATCCTGCAGAGGATGAGGAGGTTTTTCCAGGATAGCAGGTGCGTCCTTTGCCCTGATATCCAAATGTGAGAGACCCGGCACGGAGAGTGGCTCCAGCCTCTCCCGGTTCCCCTCTCCTGATGCCCCAGTGTGGGTACGCCTGGCGGTTGACCAAGGACATGGGGACCTGGGTGACCAAGTTGGTGCTTGGGTGGCCCCAGTGGTGACGATTGGGAACAGCTAAGCCATAGGCCATCTCCCAGTGCAACACCTGGCCCTACCTTGGTTTCCTGTCCTGCTCCCTCCCGAGTGCCGACACTGTGCTTTTGCCTGCTTGAATTCCATCTCTGGGTCTGGTGCCGCCCCCTTGGGAAATGGATTGGTTAGGATCACTCACGGTGGCATTGTCAGAATTGGAACCCAAGTCTAGCCCACTGCAGAGGCTAGGCCTGCTGGGCTTGCCCCGTCCGGGCTCCCCTGGGTTCCGGATGCCCCCAGGCGGGCTTTGATTATGAATGGGGGTGAGGGTGGGGCTAGCAGCCAGAACATCTCGCTCCCTCTCAACATCCTTGTGGCTGTTGGTCAGGTTGTGTCCTCATATGTAAAATGGGCATGATTTTATCACCTACCTGATAGACTCAAGTGAGATGAGAAAAGCACTGTCGATTGCTATTTATACTAGTTGTGTCCTATTTGTGATTCCCGGCAGCCTTTCACGCAGCTCTGCCTTTCCCAGCTCCTGCTCCCCAGGGGCTGGGGTGATGTGCTTGGCTCATTGACCCAGTGCAGAAAGGCCCGGGTCCCCCCCGGACACAGTCCCTTCCTCTCGGAGCCTCTGTTTTCTCTTCTGTGGCCTGGGTAGTATGTGCTGCCCAACTTGGATGCCTGGTCTCAGGGAGGTGGACCACCCACCGCAGAGTCAAATCCAAGGCGTCCCCTCTGCCCCGTCTCTGCCCTGGACTTCACCATTGCCAGCCACCCTAGCAGGGCTCTATGAATGGGAGGGGAGGCCTGCCTTAGTTGGAGCTCTCCAGTTCTCCGGCCCTAATATTGGGTTAGGAGGCTGGGGGAGAAGAGATGGGAGGAGGCGAAGGCAGGAACGGGACACAGGGAGGAGTCCACGTTGTGAGGTTTGAACCCCAGCTTCCCACAGATTTGCTGTGTGACCTCGCACAGATTGCTTCAAGTCTTAGTTCTCTCCTCTAGAATGCCTCCCACCCTGCAAGGGTGTTGTACGGCTCTGGCAAGATACAGTATGTAGGAAGATGCCTGGTTCACAGCCAGGGCCTAATAAATGCTGAGCTCCCTGGGGCAGGGGTGGTCTCCTGCAAATCCCCAGGCACCAGAGCAGGGGGTGGGTGGGCACTGGGGTGTCTGGCCTGGCTGAGCTGCAGTTGGCCACGGAGATGGCTGCTGCCTAGCCACTGTGGCCTGTCCCCAGCCCTACTGCCACCATGGCCCCTTGGAGCATGCCAGGTACAGAGGAAGAGCTGGGAATAAATTGTGATGGAGGGGAGATGCCCCCTCGAGACCACCATCGAGGGAATGAGGAAGAGGCCCCCGTTTGGTTCTGTCTCTGCTGCTCTGGGGATCGACTACTGGCCGTGACTAGCGGCCATCAGCCTGTGTGCTAAATGACAATGTCCATCTTGAAAGAGCTGGAATAGGGGAAGCACTGGGTGCGGAATGCCCCACGCACAGGAGGTACCCGGAGGTTCCTGGCCTGCTTCCCTCCTGGGCTGCAAGCCTGGTCAGCTGGGAGCAGACAGCCCCCTTCACTCCTAAGGGGAGGAAGAAAGAAAACGAAAACAAGAGCTACAAAAGCAACCCGACAGCCGAGACGCCATCTGTGTTTTCCTTTTTTTTTCTTTCTCTTCGTTTTTAAAACAATATAGTGCAGACTGCACTTCTCACAGTAGAATATAATGGTCAATTTTAGTATAAAAAAAAAACATTCTCAGAGATTTGTAAATGCACTTAGTGCTTGAACAGGCCTTGGAGAGAGATACAGTACCGCTTCCAGAGCGCCAGAGGGGCCAGGACTTGGGGACTTCATGAGGGGACTCCTGCCTATCTTTCCCCCACTTGATCATGTGGGACAGGCCTTGGAGGGTGGTTTGCAGGAAAGGAGTTGGATTGGGCCTCCCAGTTAAAACCAGGACGGTCCCAAGAGACCCCTCAAAGGCAAGGGAGGTTCTCTCTGAATGGGATCTAAGATTGCAGGCCCATCGTTAGCCCCTGTGGTGCCTTTGTGCGAACAGGAAAATGACGCCCCTTCCTCAAGATGCAGAAAATTGTAATAAATATACAAGTTTGGGTGAAAGTGGTGTCTCCTTGGACAAGGTGCCCTTGTGCAGTGCCCAGCTTGCACAACTGTACCCAGCAGCCCTATAAGATGTATTGGAGAGAAGGGGGAAGATGGTAGTCCAGGGTTTGGAGAATGGGGATGGGGTGCAACTCTGTGTTAGCAAGGAATGGTGGGGGCAAGGGGAGGAGGAACAGGGGGACTGGTATGGTCGCTGGGGCCTCTGTCAGAGTGGTCTTCACCTGGCTAGTGGGGAGACATTCTGGGCCCAGTGACTTCCTATCGGCCTCCTGTGCCCCTTTTCCAGAATACTGGGGAGTCAGTGTGGGGAGACATAGCTGCCTGACCCCTGGGGGCTGCTCTGCCCCCACCCTGACTCTGATGCGCCCGTTTCTTCCTGCACCCCACCTTACCCTGGGCCTCTGTCCCAGGAGGCCCAGAAAGAACCATTCTTGTTTTTGAGTGGTTCTCTCCCCCTGCCTCTGCCAGCTTAAAGGAAGGCATGGGCGTCAGGGGCTGCTCCCAGGCCCTCCCTGTGTCCTGGGGCAACCGATGGTGGGGAAGGGCCTTGGTATGTGAGGTTGCCCTGCCACCCTCCATCCGGCCACAGCAAGACGGCAACCAGCCTGGCTTCCCTGTGGGCATCAGCAGGCACAGGGTGGGGCTGAGTGCCCCCGTGAGCCGCCCACCCTGTTCTTCCACCTGCCTCCCTGCTCCATGCCCCGTCCGCGTGTCCGTGCATCTGCAGGGCAGGCCTTATCTGTAGACGGGTAGGCGGATGTGGGCATGCTGGTGGTCGAGTAGCCGGGGCACGGCCACCGTCTCATAGCCCTTGCCCAGCATCTGCTCCTTGATGCAGGGCGGCCGGATGTCATTGATGAGATACTCCAGCGACTGCAGGCTGCTGCTCAGCACCGATGTGTTGCACACACTCTTGCTGGGCAGGCCCGAGAGGGCATCTGCGGGAGGCCCAGCCAGCTCCCGGGCTGCCCCCGGCCCCAGCTCCGTCACCGCCACCGCCGCCGCCGGGTTGTAGCAGTCGCTGGTGGGGGTCACCAGCACACTGTTCCAGGGGGCTGCAAAGTACTGGCCCACGGTGAAGCTGGTGGGCAGCCCCACGCCACAGTTGAGTGGTGACCCGCTGGCCCGCTCGTATGCCCGGCCCCCACAAGCCTCGGGGGACTTGCTGGCCACCGTGCTCCCACTGTAGGCACGCAGTGGCTGGGGCGGTGGTGGGGGTGGTTTCTGCGGCCACAGCAGGTAATCCAGGCCGCTGTCTGCGTACCCTGCAGGCTTGGTGGCCCCAGCCAACGTCAAGGCTTGGGTGGCTCCCTGGCCCAGCTCAGTGCCTTTCCGGCAGTCGGGCAGACCGGCTGCGGCCGAGTAGGCCATGCTGGGGAAGCTGGGCACTGGGCCGTGCTTGGCAGGGCTGGGATGGGGAACAGCCACGCCCTGGCAGGCAGGGGGTGCGGCGCCCGGGGCCTGGCACTGCTGGTTGAGCTGGTAGAGGAGGCTGTGGATGGAGGGCAGGTTGGAAGGTGGCAGGGGCAGGCCCCGGCCTGGCAGGGGGATGACGGAGGCGGCAGTGGCGGCTGCAGGCAGGCCGGGTGGTGGAGCAGGCGCCTCAGGTGGCTTGGGGTAGGCCAAGGGCCCCAGAGTGCTGGGCGCTGGGTAGGGCGCAATGCCCACCTGCACGGCGGCCGGTGACAGCTTGGTCCGCTTGCCCTCGGCGCTCTTGAGCACACTTTTGGCGGGCCCAGCTGGTGCGGCCGTGCTGGAGGAGGAAACCGCGGCCTTGACGATGGCCAGAAGGCCCTGGTAGCCAGCGGTGTGCTGTGGGTAGGGGCTATAGCGCTGGCCACTGGTGTCATAGCCATTGACTGTGCGGCTGAGGTGCTTGTGCTGGGGCACACGGATGTTGGTGGGGAAGATCTTGATGGACAGCGGGCTGTTGGCCACCTTCTCGGCATAGGCGTCCAGTTCTGCCGGGCTTGGGTAGCGGGAGGAATGCATGGCGCTGGCCACTGCCTCGCCTGCGGGAGGAAAGCGCGTGTGAGGGTCCATCAGGAGGCCACGCCCACCTTTCCCCACAGGGCTCACGAGTCCCTCCCCCTCCACTCATTTCCCATTTGTTTCATTCCTTATTCCTTCTACATTTTTAAACTTTGAATTTAAGTGTAAAGTGCAGGGAACTGACTGCATCATAAGCCTGATGAACTTTCACAAAAGGAACACACCTGTTTTATGGCACCCAGGCCAAGAGACAGGACATTGCTAATCCCCTGCAGGGTCCCCGGGCCCCTCCCAGTCTCTAACCACACCACGCTAACCACTATCCTGACTTCTAACATGGACTGGTTGTGCCTGGTTTGTGTAAGTGGTAAGATGGAATTCTACAGTATGTACTCATTTGCACCTGGCTTCTGTCACTTCATACTATGTGAGAGTCATCCAGGTGGCTGCGTGGGGAGTAGTTTGGCCTGTCTCATTGCTATATGGTATTTATTGTGTGACTATACCTCAATCTGTTTATCCTTTCTGTTCTTTTAGAGACAGGGTCTTGCTCTGTCACCCAGGCTGGAGTGCTGTGGTGCAATCATGGCTCACTACAGCCTTGACCTCCTAGGCTCAAGTGATCCTAGGTATGCACCACTATACCTGGCTAATTTTTATATTTTTTGCAGAGACGGGGTTGCGCCACGTTGGCCAGGCCAGTCTCAAACTCCTGAGCTCAAGTGATCCTCCTGCATCAGCCTCCCAAAGTGCTGGGATTACAGGCATGAGCCACTGTGCTTGGCCCATCCTTTCTATTCTTGATGGCATTTGGGTTGTTTCTAGCTGACAGAAATAGTGCCACAGGCTGGGTAAGGTGGCGCACACCTGTAATCCCAGCACTTTGGGAAACTGTGGAAGGATTGCTTGAGCCCAGGAGTTCAAGATCAGCCTGGGCAACACAGCAAGACCTCATCTCTATGGAAAAGAAAGAGAGAGAGAGAGAGAGAGAGAGAGACCATGCCCAGCTACACTCCCATCTGCAGAGCACAGGAGTTCCAGTGACCCCACAACCTGCCAGTGCTTGGTGTCATCTTTTATTCTGTCACCACTCTGGGGACATTCCTTCCTTCTAACCCTTTTATCCTCCCTGTGCCTCCCTTTCTCACCTGTGAAACGGGATGGTGACCCCCTGCCCACCTCATGGGCTGGTTAAGCATGCTCCTATGTGAACAGGGCAGATGGGGCTTAGCGCCAGAGCGAGCTGCTGCCTCTTGCTTCCTGGCCCCTCCCTGAGTCTACCGGTCACCTGCAAGGCCGGTGTGGCTGCTGCTGCCTTTTTAGTCAGCCATCCACGTGGGGCTGAAGGGCATGCTCTGTGCTACAGGCTGTACCCAGTAGTGCCACTGTAAGTGGACACAACTGGCCCTGCCATGGGGAAGGAGGGCCATGGCGGGCAGACTTCTGCCCCGATCCAATCCCTTCCCTGGTCCTGAGACATTCCCAAGGGCAGCCCACGGCTTTCCTGGGGCTGAGGAGGGGCGTGGAGAGTGGTGGTGGTGGAGTTCATGAGGCAGATGGAATGGTGCTGGGCATGTAGTTTGCCCAGCTGAGCCTCAGTTTTCCCACCTGTAGAAAGGGGGTCATGATCATGCCAGGTCTGCAAGGTGGCCTCAAGGAATAGAGGCACCAGGGGGCTCAGTAGGGGGTGAGGTACATCACAGGTGCTTAGAGCTCATGACTCTCAGGGGGGCTTGGGAGAGGAGCTTCACCACTCAGCCTCTGCTTCCTCATCTGTGAAATGGGGTGATGCTGTTGCTAATACTACATCCCAAGGTGGCTGGGAGGGTTTGACAGGTCACGCACGGTAGATGGCATTAACAAAAGCTGGTGTTCTGTGAGCGTTAGTATTAATACCCTCCCCGTCTGCCCAGAGAAAGGGCCCTCCCAGATAAGGAAGGGGCAGGGGGCTCATGCCACTCTTCCAACGGGCACAGGTGGGACTGGCATCGCAGCGGGGATAAATTGCGGACCGTGCTACCTCCCCACTGATCAGAAGGCCACGGGCCACGTCCCATCCTTCTAAAGCATTGTCCCTGACACCCTCGGGGGCTCCTCCAAGTGAAACGGGATGGAGAGGAACAGGCAGTGGCGAGACATGGAGGTCCAGAGACAGCTTCCCAAAAGGAACTATATCCTGGTTAAGTCCTGGGCCACTGGTAGAAGGGGTGAAAAGGGAGGAGAGAAACAGATTTCAGGCAGAGTAAACAGCCCAGGCAACGGCCCTGGGAGGTAAGCAGTCCGGTGGGAACTGTAAATGACTCAGGAGGACAGAGGGAGCCCGGGGCAGGCTTGCAGAGAGAAGCCCAAGAGAGGTAGCTGGCCAGGAGGGCCTCGAGCCAGAGCAGGGAGAGCCTCTTCGCTGCAGGACAGCGGCTCTCGCTGCACGGGGCACTCTGGCTGTGTGTAGAGACATGTTTGGCTGTCACGGCTAGGGGTAGAGGCGCTACTGGCATTGGCTGGGTCACAGCCTGGGATGCCGCTAACATCCTGCAACGCACAGGACAGCTCTGCCACCGAGAAGGGCCCAACTCCAACTGTCAGCAGGACCCAGGGGGAGAAGCCCCGACCTGGGACACTGGGCAGCCATGGGAGGTTTTAAGCAGGGTAAGGCATGGGCAGGCCTATGAGCCTAGGCAAATGAGCTTCAGTCGGCTTATTTGCCTCTGCCCTGGGGTGAACGGTGTGGTCTGATCTGGCCAGGGCAGCAGGGAGTGAAGAAGTAGGTGGCTCTCCGTCCATCTGGCCTCACTGGGGCTGGCAAGTAGACCCGGCCATGGCCCCCATCCTGACTCTGCCCGGGGCAGCCTCCTCCTAAGTGGCCTAAAATAAACCCGGTGTGGAGAATGGAAATGTCACTTTGGCCAACGGGGGAATCTTTCTCCGAGATTGGATTTAAACTACATTATACAAGCAATTTCATGGGCACTTAGCGCCACTCGGAGAGTCCCGCAAAAAAGGGACCAGCTCTTCATTTACCAGCCATAAATCAGCAGTTGCTATAATGAGCACAAAAATGTCACTTTTATGCAATTTTACAGATGAACAAAACTGGTGAAATTAACTGTGGTAACCTACTGGAGTCAGCAAAAGCAGCTGCCGGGGAAAAAAAAATTATATCTGTACGTATTTTTGTTCCTCTTAAACTCTCTTCCCAAGCAAGTTTCTGCCATTGTGGTGTGAAAACTCATTTGTCCTCACCATTATACTTTCATTTGGAGTTTATCTTGAGTATCCAATGAGCCACCAACTGTGAAAATGATTAAATCTACAAAATCTATCTAATGGATGGAATAAATTAGGTGTTTAAAACCTTAAGAACAAGAAGAAGAAAAATGCCTGTTCCCAGTCCCCATTCACTGAAAGAAGCGGCATTTTGCCCCCATGTGGTCAACAGGGCTCACTGAGGGTGACCTGGTCCCTCTGCCATTCCACAGAAAGTGCCATAATACAGAAGCTCATTTTGGTGAGTGTCTAGTATGTGCTAGGCTCCATGGCCATGGCTTTTCTTCTTCTTCTTCTTTTTTTTTTTTTAAGACAGGGTCTCATTCAGGGTAGAATGCAGTGGCACAGTCATAGCTCACTGCAGCCTCAACCTCCCAGGATCAAATGATCCTGCTGCCTCAGTCTCCCAAGTAGCTGGGACTACAAGGGTGTGCCACTACACCTGGCTGATTTTTATATTTTTTTTGTAGAGATGGGGTCTCACTATGTTGCCCAGGCTGGTCTCAAACTACTGGGCTCAAGTGACCCTCCCACCTTGGTGTCTCAAAGTGCTGGGATTACAGGTCAGCACTTTGAGATGCCACAGCATCCAGCCTCCATGGCTTTTCTTGACGACTCTTGTTTGGAGGCCCCAACAACCTAGAGGTGGGAGATAGTCCCCGTTTTACTGATGAGGAAACAGACAAGTTATGACATTTGGACATGGCCTCCATGCCACTCACACCAATGATTTTTATACCTCCTGGTATTCATGCCCTGTCCAGTCCCTGAGACCCACACTGAACAGGACTGACCTGTATAACTAGTATGATACTCTGGAAGTGAAAGAGTATGACTTCCAGGGCTCAGTCATAAAAGTAGTTATGGCTTCCTCACTCACTCACTCTCTCAGACCACTTGTTCTCGGGGAAGCCACTGCTGTGTCTGGACACTGGAGCAGCCCATGGAGAAAGAGGCCCATGTGGCCATGAACTGCAGCCAAGAAGACCATGTGAGACTTCTTGGAAGTAGATACTCCAGCCCCAGTCAGGCCTTCAGATGAGACTGCAGCCCTAGCCAATATCCTGACTGCAACCTCATGAGAGACCCTGAGCAGAACCACTCAGGCAAGCTGCTCCCGACTTCCTAAGCCACCGAAACCATGAGAGATATTAAGTGACTGTTGCTGCCTTAAGCCACTGAGTTTTGCTTGTCACACAGCAGTAGATGACTCATGCAGGTCCCCCTGTACAGAGCAGGAAGTGGAAGCTCAGAGTTTCCCAAAAGCATGCAATCAGCAAAGGGTGGGGGTTTCTTCCACGTTGGAAGATTCTGAGCCGAGAAGACAGAGATCTGACTGGGGTCTTCCTAAGACCCCTCAGGCTGCTGGCTGGAGACAGGCCAAAGGAAGCCCTAGGAGCAGCCCAACTGCCGGCTCTAGGCAGAGTACCCACACCCAGGGGCCCTCAGAAGCAATGGGACTTGCTGGGCCCTAAACATGAGGTTCCAGAGGCCCTGGAGATGTGGGGGATATGGACGGGGCAGGCACATGGAAAGAGGTTGCTCCCACATGCCTGTAGCTTACTACACCCTCACAGGCTCTCTCCTCTCTGGAAGGAGGTGGAACCAAGGCATAAAGAAACAAGCCCCAAATGCTGACAGCAGCCCACCCTGGGGAAGAGGGCGTGGGTTATGGGATGGCAGGGGGATTTTATTTCTCTGTGCTTTTCTATAATTGCCAGTAGCCAGTGACTGAGTATTGATTTAGGATGTGGGGAGGGGTGCACAGCTCCCTGCCTTCCTCGGGTCCTGCCTGGAGCCTGGGGTAGTGCCCTTGGCAGCTGCATCAAAGCTCCTCTTACTCCTGTGGCCCCTTCTGGCTCCCCACCCGCCTTGGTGAGGCAGTTCCTACACCTGGGAAGACAGAGGCCTGGGGGGCAGCGTTACAGCGCCTGGGGGTGGGGCTGCAGGTGGAACGTGGACTCTGAGCCATGGCTCTGGTTCAAATCCCAGCTCTGCCACACACTGGCTGTGTGGCCTTAGGCATACCACTGTCCCTCTCTGAGCTTTCATTTTCCCTCATGTGAAATGGGTGAATACTGCTGCTGACCTGGGAGGTTCTGTGAGAGGTATTAACAGCTGGCCTAGCTCAGTGCCTACCCTCAGTGGGCACATGGTTGTAGGGTTGGTGATGACTTCATTGGAGCCCCCTCCACTGCCTCCAAGCTCCCAGCTGCCTCTTTCTGTAACGCCCTCCACTGAGCTCCTGCTTGTGTGAGTCTGAGCTGCTCAGGGTGGCATTCAAGGCTCTGGCCACCTGGCCCAGGCCTCCTTCCCACAGGCCCCTGGAGCCACACACGGCGTCCCCAGCTTCCTCTCATATGCCACCCTCTGTTGACTATTCCATCCAGGCCAGGCATTGTGCCAAACCCTCACGGCCTTGCCCTTGCCCAGTCCTCATGGCAGCCCCGTGCTTCAGAAGAGAAGGTCAGATGTTCAAGAAGTGTCAAGCGGGGGTCACAAACAAATGCCTATAGAGGACAGATGGCAGGGACTGAGGTGGGCGGGGAGGGTGCGTCCTGTCCAGAGAAAATTCGCATTTAAGCAGCGTTCAAATACCCAGCAGGGCCAACCACACACCAGGTGGGCGGTATGTGGCCCACAGGCTGCCAGTTTGAGACCTCTGGTGGCCGTGAGAGGATCTGTGAGCCAGGATTTGAGCCCAGGTCCTTCATCCCCCTGGCTCCTGCTCTCAGTCACTGGGCAGCATCGGTACTCTGGCTTGGGCCCGTTCTCTCACACTGATGTGCCCTCTTCCCTCCATAACCGAAGCCTCACTGGTCCTTTAGGGTCTAACTGAAGCGCTGCCTCCCCGTGCTGACCACCTGAACAGACTGCTCTCCCGGTCTGCATCTGTTTTCCCTGCCTGATGCCTCTATGCGAAGGGCCTCATCTGTGGGGCACAGCACCTGATCCAAAGTGGTGAGTGTGGGACTGTAGGGGGCTGTTGTCTATGAGGCAGGGACCCAGCACTCCACCATGCACTGGTGCCCACTGGTGCGTGGTACACAGTAGGAGCTTGCGTTGTGTGCTGGGTAAATGCAGTAAAAGAAGTTGCCTACACCCTGGCCCACTGGCTCTCCTGACCCTCAGATCTCAGCCAAGGTGTCCCCCAGCCAGGCAGCCTCTGACGTGCCCTCGTAGGACCCCCATGCTGTAGCTGACGGTCGACTTTTCTCCTCGTCTAGATTTGGAGACCTTCTAGGGCAGATCCTGTTTTTTCTCACCACCTGACATCTAAATAACTGTGGCTGCCACCACCGAGGGTGCTTGGGAAGCGTCCCACAGATGGCGGCTCCAAGGCCAAAGAATCCCGTTCCCAGGCCTTTGAGAGGTTGCAGGGGCAGCCGCCAGGCAGCATCTGGGCTCAAATGTGCAGAAACCAGGGTGCTCCCCACTGTGTACTGGGCCACTCCTTCCCCTGCTCTGCCTCTGCCTGCTGTGGCCCCCATTAAAGACTTGTCGGGAAATTTAAAAGGCTGGCTGGGCTGGAAGTGCTGGATGAGCTGCTGCTGCCATTAAGTTAATGGTATGGGCCTTTTACAGGTGTGTTAAATAGATGCGGTTATTAACGAGTATATTAAGCCAATTAAAACCAGCCCTTTGAGTGGGATTTAATGTTGCTATAGGGAGGCACGAGGGCAGGCCTCCAGAAGCTGAGGAGGGGGCAGGGCAGGCAGAGTGGTTTGGGGGTGTGCAGAGGGACCATGGAGCGGTGAGGAGCTTGCGCTGCAACACTGCACCACAGGGCCTGTGATATGGGACCCCAGGCACCTACCGCAGAGTGAGCCAGGCAGGGCTAGGCTGGGTCCAGGGAGAGGCGTGTCTGTTCTTCAGCCCTCATCACCCTGTGGGGTACATTCTGGGGCTGCCCCCATTTGACAGATGAGCAGCTGAGGCTCAGAGAGGGCAAGTCACCTGTCCAAGGAGATGGGAGCGGCGGCCAGGAGGCTTGGAGCTGACTTCTGGCACCAGAGCTACCTCCTGGATCCCACTGTGGTCCTAGGTTCCTACTGCTTCACTGGGCATGCCCCTGGAGAAGGGGTTCCCTTGGTGGACTTCAGCTTTCTGGACGGTAGAATGGAGCAAATTCCCACCTTCCCATAGGAGAGGGGAGAGTGAAAGGTGTGCAAGCACACAGTAGGTGTTCACCCACTGTCGTCTCTTTCTCAAGCTGTTGCATGCTTTGTCTACTGCCTCCTTTGTTAGGGCGCAGGGTATTATCTGTGTTGAAATGGGGCAGCAAGGGGCATCCAGGGCTTCTCTAGGATGGAAGGGGTCCCTGGCACAGGGCCTGGCCCCAGCTCGTCGGGGGGAGCAGCTCCACATCTGCATTCCCCTTCGCTGCCACATTCTGCCCTTGGAGGTGGCAGCCTCCTGAATGCTCAATTAACGTGACACTAATTAGCTGGTGGCAGAGGCAGAATCCCTAATGAGGTCGCCCAGGAAGGGGGGCAGGGATGGCGGCTGGGCTAGGGCAGACACAGCTGTTCTCCAGCCTCTATGGGAGGGACAGGAGTGGCTGCTCCATACCTTCCTGGCTGTCCCAGGGACCCTGCCCCAGCCCAATGACTGGGGCGGTAGCCTGAGGGCTCCTGAGGTCAGCCACAGGTATGAATCCACGTGCCCTAGTGACCAGCCAGGGAACCTCAGGGAAGTGACTGCAGCTCTCCTGACGTCTGTTTCCCCTGAGGGCAGGGGAATGGAGATGAAATGACAGAATGCATGTCAGTCAGCCTGGTACAGGTGCTCAGAAAAGGCTGGCCACCTTCCTTCTAGCTCCTTCTGGGCCAGAAATGGCAGTGGAGGGTAGCAGGGAACAATGAGCCCAGTACAAAGGACCCTGCCTCTCGTTCTCTAACATGTGCACACATGCAAGCTACATACATGTGCTGAGGTGCTCACATGTGTGCCCAGACATTCAGGGACACCCTCAACATACAAAGACAGTCAGGTGCTCTAGGCACACGTTTATCCACACACAACTTCTATACCCCACAGCCCTGAAGCAGCCAAGGTAGCCCTGCAGGTGGGGCTAGGGACACTTTAATCCCTCCCTAGCCTGACTTTCTTGATACTCCCATGTTCCTCAGTTTCCCTTGCCCACTCCCTAGCAGGGCTCTGTCCTTGGGAGCCCACACCTTACTCTGCCTGCACCCAGGGCCCCAGATTTGTCTGTGTTTCCTGTCTTGTCCTGATGTTGCTGCCTGTCCTTTTGTCTTTAGCCTGGCCTCATCTCTACCTTCCTCCAGACATAGACCTACTCCTGTCTGTCTCCAGCCATAAATGTGTTGTTCTGACTCACCTACCTGTCCTGTTCCCTCCCCACCACTGGCTCTCTGCCTGTTCCCATCACTGTCTTTCTGCAGCCACATCCGTGGCTCTCTATTCTGGATACTGGTTCATTGTAAGTGTTGCAGACACCCACTCGCAATTTGTGGCTTGTCTTTTTTTTCTCTCATTTTGGAAATCCTTTCTATCCTAGGGATTATATTCTCCATCATTTTCATCAAAGAATGATACAGTTTCGCTTTCCAAAAGTTAGATTTCTAGTCTGCCTGGGATTCCTTTTTGGGTATGGTGTGAGGTAGGGCTCCTCTGTCACTTATTCCCTATGGATAACCACTCGTCCCAGCATGGCATTTGTCTCCCGGTCCTTCTGCTGATCCCACTGTCTCAACTTTAAGCTGTAACAGGACAAGCCCCTTCCCCAACCCTGATACTTCTTTCTCAAAAGTGCCTTGGCCATTTTTGATCCCTTTGTTTTTATCAATTAAGTCAGCTTTTGAGTTACACACACATAAATGCTCAAGATGTAGGGATTGGATTGAATTTCTTCCATTTGAATCTCTGTCTATATGCATGACATATTTCTAAGTTTATTTACGTCTTTAAAAAATACCACTGAATAAACTTATCTTCTCCATAAAGGCCATTTGCCTCTTTTGTCAGAGTTTCATAATTTAAAGGAAATGGACAAATTCCTAGAAAGACATCAACTACCAAGACTAACTTAAGAAATAGAAAATCTGAATAGACCTATAACAAGTAAAGAGATTGAATCAGCAATCAAAACACTACCCACAATGAAAAGCCCAGACCTAGAAGGCCTCATGGGTGAATTCTACCAAGCATTTAAATAAGAATTAATTATTCACAACCTCTTCCATTAAAAAAGAGAGGACACTTCCAAATGAATTCTGTAAGACCAGTATTATCCTAATTCTAAAACCAAACGAAGATATTACACACAAAAAAACTATAGACCTATAGCCATTATGAATATAGATGCAGAAACCAACAAAATACTAGCAAAACTAAATCCAGCCACTTAGAAAAAGGATTATATACTATGACCAAGTGGGACTTAACCCAGGAATGCAAGATTAGTTCAACATCCAAAAAATCAATTAATGTTAATACCATATTGACAGAAGGACAACTACCACATGTTCATCCCAATAGACACAGAGCATTTGCCAAATCAATATCCCTCATGATAAAAATACTCAAAAAACTATGAAAACTACATAGTTAACATGACACTTCATGGTAAAAGACTGAATTCTTTCCCTCTACAATCAGGAATAAGACAAAGTATCTTTCCACTCCTATTCAACATTGTAATAAAAGTTTTTGCCAGAGCAATTAGACAAAAAAAGAGCATTCATATTAGAAAGAAGTAAAACCATCTCTAGTCACAGATGACATTATCTTGTATACAGGATAGCCGAAGAAATTCACTAAAAAACTATTAGAATAAAGAAGTTCAGCAAGGTTGCAGGATACAAGATCCATATACAAAAATCAACAGTTTCTATATACTCACAATGAACAATCCAAAAATAAAAAAAATTCCAATTACAACAGCATCAAAAAGAAGACTGAGGAATAAATTTAATAAAAGAGCAAAACTCAAAATCTGAAAACTGTAAAACATTATTGAAAGAAATAAATGGAAACACCCTATGTTCATGGATTGGAAGACAATAATAAGACAGCAATATTCTCTAAGTTGACCCATAAATCCAATGCAAATCTCTATCAAAACCTCAGCTGGCTTCTTTGCAGAACTTGACAAGCTGAGACTACACTTCATGGGCCTCAGAATAGCCAAAACAATCTTGAAGGAGGAGGACAAAGTTGGAGAATTTACACTTTCTGATTTCAAAACTTAATACAAAGCTGCAGGAATCAAGACAGTGTGGTACTGGCATAAAGTTGGACATATAAATCAATGGAATAGAAAATCCAAAAATAGGCCAGGCGTGGTGGCTCACGCCTGTAATCCCAGCACTTTGGGAGGCCGAGGTGGACAGATCTCCTGAGGTCAGGAGGTCAAGACCATCCTGGCTAACATGGTGAAACTCCGTCTCTACTAAAAAAAATACAAAAAATTAGTCAGGCGTGACGGCAGTCGCCTGTAATCCCAGCTACCTGGGAGGCTGAGGCAGGAGAATCACTTGAACCCAGGAATCACTTGAAGGTGGAGCTTTCAGTGAGCCGAGATGGCGCCACTGAACTCCAGCCTGGGCGACAGAGAGAGACTCTGTCTCAAAAAAAAAAAAAAAAAAAAAATCCAGAAATAAACCCTTACATTTATGGTCAATTGATTTTCACAAGGGAGCCAAAACAACTCAGTAGGAGAAAGACTGGTCTCTTCAACAAATGGTGTTGGGACAGCTAGATATCGATATGCAAAAGAATGAAGTTAGATACGTTCCTCATGATGTACACAAAACTTAAAATGAATTACAGGCCGGGCACAGTGGCTCACATCTGTAATCCCAGCACTTTGGGAGGCCGAGGTGGGCAGATCACCTGAGGTTGGGAATTCGAGACCAGCCTGACCAACATGGAGAAACTCTCTCTAAAAATACAAAATTAGCTGGGCATGGTGGCGCATGCCTGTAATCCCAGCTACTTGGGAGGCTGAGGTAGGAAGATTGCGGTGAGCTGAGATTGCAACATTCACTCCAGCCTGGGCAACAACAGCAAAACTCCATCTCAAAAAAAAAAAAAAAAAAAAGAAAAGAAAAGAATTACAGACCTAAATGAAAGAGCTAAAATGACCCTGGGATATGCAAAGCCTTCTTACCAAAAATACAAGTGACCAAAGACATCCTGACATCATCAAAATTCAAAACTTTTGTGCTTCAAAGGATACCATAAAGACAGTGCAGACAACTCCAGACTGGCAGAAAATATTTGCAGATCATGCGCCTGATATGGGACTTGTATCTAGAATATATGAAGAAGTTTTACAACTTCATAAAAAGACAAATTACTGAATTAAAAAATGGACAGGCTAAGCGCAGTAGTTCATACCTGTAATCCCAGTGCTTTGGGAGGCGGAGGCAGGAGGGTCACTTGAGGCAGGAGTTCAAGACCAGCCTGGGTAACATAGTGAGACCCTATCCCTACTAAACATTAAAAAATTATCTGAGCATGGTGGCATGAGCTTGTAGTCCCAGCTACTCAGGAGGCTGAGGTGGGAGAATCACTGGAGCCCAAGAGGTCCAGGCTGTAGCAAGCCATGACCACGCCACTGCCCACCAGTCAGGGTGACAGAGCAAGACCCTGTTTCAAAAAAAAGAGTCCCAAACTACTGCCTTGTGGGCCAAATCTGACCTGCTGCCTGCTTTTGTAAATAAAGTCTTATTGGAACACAGTTACACCCCTTCATTTATGTATGTCTGTGGCTGTATTCCTGCAAGAACTGGAGTGTTAATAAATTACAAAAGAAACTGTATGGCCCGCAAAGCTGAAAATATCTGCTCTTCACAGAAAATGTTTGCCAGCCTCTGCTGTCAAGGAGTACAGTTGTGTTAGTATGTTGATCTTATGTTTCTAAAGTCTTATTCTCTTGGGTTTTCTTTTTTTAGAGGCAGGGTCTCAATATGTTGGCCACGCTGATCTCCTCCTGAGTAGCTGGGACTACTGCAACTGGGTTCTTGGGTTTTTCTATGCAGATAATTTTACTCCTTTCTAATCTTTATACTACCTTTTAATTTACTTGTCCTTGCTTATCTGTGCTGGCCACAGCCTCTGTGCAGTGTGTGGACAAGCAGTGATCTGGATCTTTGTCTCCCTCTGATTTTATCAAACCTCGAGTTTGTTTGTAGTGGATCATGGTTGGACTCTGGTAAATGAAGGAGGGTGACTTCCTTCCTAGTTGGCTCGGAGCTTAGTTTTAGTTGTTAAATCCTAAACAGGGATGAGATCTATCTGGCCCGCTCCCGGCCCTTCATCTCCGAGCCTCTGTCCTCTTGCACGCTTGGTTCCCGCGGCAGGGGGCGGCCCCAGACCTTCCTTCCATCCCTCAGGCTGCACTCAGCAACAGCTACATAACTGAATCTGCTGTGCGGCCCTAGATTTATTTTTAATTTCATTGGAATTTTAAATTGCTTTGTTTCTTCCGTCTTTTATTAGCATGAGTGGAAGCAGTGGCACCTGCCGGAATACTGGTGGACGGCGGTTCACTTGGGCAGTAGCTCCAGCCTGTCAGTGTCCTGAGGATCTGTAGGGTAGGGGTGGGGTGAGAGTGGGAATTGGGGAAGAGCTGCTCCCTGATCCTCTTGGATGACAAGCCCTTCAAAGCTCATCTATCATGAGCAATATGGGTGGCGGAGTTTCTTGCCCCCTTGTGGGCATGGATATTGTGGGAAAGAGGCTCCTGCCCCTGGGATGGGGGCAGGTGAGGTGTCTGGGTCAGCTGCTAGGCCCTGCAGGGTCCCCTCCTTCCATTCCTGTCTCCGTATCACAGCAAAGGAAATGGAGGCACAGTCACTAACTTGTCCAAGACCACACATACACACCCCCATCAGGGCATAGCCCGTATTTGACCCCTAGACAGTCCCAAAGCTTGTGCCCTAGGGGTTCACGTGGATGGGGCAGCGTGGGCACGCTACCCTCAGCCACAGAAGAGCAGCCTGGGGCACAGAGAGGCCACATCACTTACCCAAGGTCCAGCTGAGGAGGGTGGGTGCTCATGTCTGCCTCCTGGGACAGCTGCCTTGGCTCCACCCTCCTTGGGACCCTTGGACAGGGACGAGGCCCAGTCCCTGAGATGGGGTCTCGCCGCCAGCCCCCATGGTGCCTCTCTGGGGCTTCGGCAGCATGTGACTCAAAGTTTGCATATTAACTCCATAATGGGAAAGTCAAATATTTATTAATTAGTGGGGAAGGCCCTGAGCAGTTGAGATCCACAGGCTGCTGGCCCAGGGGTAGGCAGGTTCCTTTGTTTTTCTGCAGGTCACTTTTTCCAGTCACCTAGGATAGGCCACGACAGCCTGCCGCCCAAACTCCCGGACCCACAGCTCATTGCAACCCACCTCCTCTGGCCCATCTGACCTTGGATCCCAGATAAGTGAACTGTGGCTCTTTCTGGTTCCCTGGCCATTTCTCAGCATACAGCCAGACCTCATCACAAGCTACTCTGATCCCTGTTTTACAGGAAAAGGGAGACAGGGGTCTCAGACTGGACCACCTCGTCCCCCTCAATCAAGCTTTTGACATTATCATCACAGACGGCCAGAGCTGGGTGGCTTCTTAGGTCCACCTCATCTGAGCCCTTGTTTTACAGAGGGAGAGGGCCGAACCCACTCATCCAAGATCATTTTGCCCATAGCCTGGTTGAGAACTTTCTCTCTTGGTTGAAAACACAGCATGGCCCCAGGTCTGGTCACAAAGCCCTTCCTGCCTTGGTTCTGCCCAGGGACAAGAGGAGAGATCTGGGCCCTATCACCCAACAACCATGCCTAGGAAGAAAGGGCAGGAGCCTCCTTGGCTTAGCATCCAGGCACTGATTGTCAGCAGCAGGGCACCCAATTCAATTAGCTGCTTATCTCTCTCCCTGCCTTCCTGTTTCCCATGCTCTTCAATTATAGGCAGAGTCACTGTCTTTTCCAATAAGTGAAGAGATGTTAAAGGATCTGAATGGGCGGGGGAGGCAGGATGTCCTTGGTGATCATCCACACTCTCCTGTTCCGGTCTTGGAGCAGGAAGGAAGGGCCAGCACAGGTCATCAGGCCCAGCCCCTCCTCTAGCCATCTGGTAGCAGAGGGCAGGGAGTCTTGACAGCTAGACAGTAGCAATCAAAGGCTAAAAGGCACAGACCCTTTGAGACAGTCCAGCCTGGAATTTTTTTTTTTTTGCACTGATGCACATGTACAAAGATGTTCATTACAGGAATGTTTAGAATAGTGAGAGACTAGAAACAACCTAAATGTTCATCAAGGAAGGGCTGGTTAAATGTTACCATTTTTTATTCCTGCAGTGGAATACAGTGTAGCTGCTAAACCCCTGAACAAAAAAGAACAGGCTGCCAATAGTAGCAGAGATCAAGTAGGGCTAAGAAGCAGAAAAAAGGGCCACACCTGCAGATTTCAAAGTCAGCAGCGAACACTTTCCAAAAGTGAGGGGCATGCCCTGAGTACCAAATCTAAACCCCTTATTGGAAGCAGTGAAAGTAGGGATTTGTCAGCTGGTGACAGGCTCTTCCCTTAGACCTACTTGGTTTAGAAGAGAAAAATAGGTGGGGTTATAAACCATATTTGCAGGAACCTGGGTCTGAGGAAAAAGAGTATAAATAAGCACACATACGGAAATTTTTAGTTAGCTCAAGACAGGGCCCTGGCTTTTCCCTAACCTGAACTCCTGCAGATGGACTGGGAAAAACTCATTTCCGCCTACGTAATCTAAATCGAACCAGCATAGGGCCTAATAAAAATAATCTAAATTGAACCAGCATAGGACCTAATAAAAAATATACTAAAAAATGAAAGCAAGGAAAAGCATAAGTAAATTCATGGTTGGCCAAAACCACTTCTCATCAGAAGGATATAGTCACAGAAGAGATGAAGATCATAGATAAGTATTTTATCAAGAAGGAAAAAATTTAGTAAGCAGTTGTTTCTATAAAGCAGAAACACAAAGAAGATATACAAGAGCAGGAATATTGCCCAAGTAAAGGGGGAAATAGAATGAGCACAGGAAAAAGAAAAAAAGAAAAAGGTGCAGAAAACATAGGGAAAAAAGTGAGCAACATAAAATGAGTCAGAAAGGTCTAATCAGAAAAAGCTACATATGGAAGATAGGTGAAAGATAGCCAATATGTGCTTAACTGGAGTCCCCAAGGAACGAAACTAAAATACAAGCCACAGATCTGCATGCTGAAAGGGCACAGTACTGTGTTCCAGGGAAAATAGACTCTCTATGGTCAACTCCAAGACACATCCTCGTCAAGTAACTGGACATGAAAGATACGGAAAGATCGAAATCAAATAGATGTGGGAAAATCAATCCTCAGCTTCTCCATGGCAACATGCAATATTAGAAGACAGTAGAACAAAACCTACAAAATCCTCAAGCAAACAAAGTGAACCAGGAACTTGCTTTTTTTATAACCCACTCAAGTAGACCATTCTGAATGTGCAGAAACTCCAGGAGTATTGTTCACATGAAGCCTTCTTAAGGAATATTCTAGAGGACCAACTTCAGACAATGGGTGAACCAAGGCAAAAGATGTGGTAGTGAGCACTATTCTTATTACAGAAACAAATGTGGGGATTGTGGTGACATACCAGATGCTCTATTATAAGCCCTGAGAATACAGTAATAGCATCGCTAATAACAAACGAGAAAGGAAGGAGGAAAGAAGGGGACAGGATTATAAGTAGACTGATATTCTAGTCTTTATGTCGAACTCCTGGCTTCAAGCGATCTGCCCACCTTGGCCTCCCAAAGTGCTGTGACTGCAGGTGTGAACCACTGTGCCCAGCCTGATATCATCTTTAATAGCTGGAATCAAAAGGTATCATTAAAACTGATGTTAGATAATAGAGGTTTGAAAATATGAAGTGAACTCTTTAAGAAAATGTTGTGGAGAGAAAAAGAAAATCTACCAATTTCATTATTTTATTCCACTTGGGGAAAATAATAGATACTATTCTAAAGAAATAGAGAATTAAAGAATAGTTATACCACCAGAACAAAGCCACTAACCTTCCTTATGATTAGCAGGCACACAGAACAAAGCAGAGAACACAAATCACACAGTTAAAGAATTTTAGGACAATTTAAATAAAGCACAAATGACTGAACTAAGACCAGACATGTGTCATATCAATAAATGTAAATGGCCTAACTCTCCTATTAAAAGAAAAAAAGGGCATTCAGACTGGATCACAAAGCTTAATCCAACTCCATAGTAGTATATGAGTCACATCTAAACAAAGTAATTCAGAAAGGTTGAAATAAAAGGACTGGCAAAGGTTTTAAGAAAAATGTGAATTTAAAAGGCAGAGATTACCATTTTAATAGATAAAATTGAATCCTGGACTTTTTGGCCTGGATTCAATTTTATCTCTTAGGATATAATTCACGCCGGGCGCGGTGGCTCACGCCTGTAATCCCAGCACTTTGGGAGGCCGAGGCGGGCGGATCACAAGGTTAGGAGATCGAGACCACGGTGAAACCCCGTCTCTACTAAAAATACAAAAAAAAAAAAGCCGGGCGCCGTGGCGAGCACCTATAGTCTCAGCTACTCGGGAGGCTGAGGCAGGAGAACGGTGGGAACCCGGGAGGTGGAGCTTGCAGTGAGCCGAGATAGCGCCGCCACTGCACTCCAGCCTGGTGGACAGAGCGAGACTCCGTCTCAAAAAAAAAAAAAAAAAAAAAAAAAAAAAGGATATAATTCACTATGAAGATTTAAGGTTATTAATATCTATGCATTAAATAACATTGCATCACCATTCAAAAAGCCAGAGATACAGGTGCTACAAGAAGACATAGACAGGAACATGTTAGCAGTAGGTGTCTAGTTCCTTTCTCTATCCATGACAGTTAAGTAAGGATATAGAAAACCTAATAGCCTAATTAATGGGAGATAAAATTGGTATACACCAAACTGAATCCTGAAAACAAAGTGACTTTTTAAGTCCTCATAAAAAAATCCACAAAGCTTACAACAATTACCATAGGCTATATCATGAAGAAAGTTTCAAAAAATTCCTAAAAAGTAGAAATAGTAGACAAGATTCTCTGATCATAAAAACACTACCACCACCCTAGAAGTAAAACACAAGGCTGGGCACGGTGGCTCACGCCCATAATCCCAGTACTTTGGGAGGCTGAGATGGGTGAATCACCTGAGGCCAGGAGTTCGAGACCAGAATGACTAACATGGAGAAACCCCATCTCTACTAAAAATACAAAATTAGCCGGGCATCATGGCGGGCACCTGTAATCCCAGCTACTCGGAAGGCTGAGGCAGGAGAACCACTTGAACCCAGGAGGCGGAGGTTTTAGTGAGCCGAGATCATGCCATTGCACTCCAGCCTGGGCAACAAGAGCGAAACTCCATCTCAAACAAACAAAAAAACACACACAAACACCTACTATTTGAGTAGATGTGTGGGCCTCAAATGAGTCTTACGTTAAAATTTAAAATATCTAGAAGATAATAATAATGAAAATACTACATACAGTTCAGTGCTCAGAGCCTTGTAGCCTGAATTTTTCCTTTTTTAAAAAAAATTAATGTAAAAATGTAACTCTCTAAGGGAAAAAAACTAAAAGCCAAAAGAAGGTTTTAATAAAGATAAAAGCATAAATTAATGAGTTAGAAACCAGAAAAGGATAATTACTAATAAATAAATCCTAAAGATGAATCTTTGGGGAAAGAGGATAGATAGTATCATTAGCTAACTAACCTAATGAAGAAAAACAGGAAAAAGAGCACAAAATATACAATATAAGAAATAAGGGTGAACTCATCACTTAGGAGTTGTAAAAATTATTTAGTTCAAACTAATACAAGTCAATCTGAAGACCTGGATAAAATGGATACTTTTCTAGAGAAACATAATTTACTAAAGTCATTCAAAAAGCAGTAGAACAATCAAACTAATTATTAGTGAAGAAATAGCATTATCAAAGAGCTACCCACTCACCCCAAATAACTGCACTAGCCCAAACAGGTTCATGGAGGATCAACCAAACTTTTAAGAACAGATAATTCCATGTATATTTAAACTGTTCAAAGCAAAGAGAAAGAAGGAAAGCCTCTATTTTCTTCATGATGTGAGTGTAACTTAGGAAAACCCAAACAAAATTGTTCCAAAAAAAGAAAACCAAGGAACAATCTCTTTGACGAGACTGAGGCAAAAATCCTAAATAACAAATCCAATCCAGCAGTATATTATAAATATTTACCATGACCAACTGGGGTTTAATTTGGAATGCAAGGATAGTTCAATATTAAGAAATCTATTATTCATATTAATTCACAAATGGGAAAATATGTGATCATAAACACTGAAAAGTCTTTTGGCAAAGTTCACCTTCCATTCTTGATTTTTAAAATCCTCAACAAAACAGGAATAGATGGAGACTTATTTAACCTGATAAACTATCTGCCCCAAAGCCAGAATTTGCTTAATGGCGAAATCTAGAAGCTACAAAGCAAGAATGTCTATTATCACCACTATTATTGTTTCATTGTTCCAGAAATAGTAGCGAACTATTAAATAAAATAAAGAAATTAAGGTATAAAACAAAACAGGGGGTAAATTTATCATTTGTAAATCATATGATAGAATAACTGGAAAACCCAAGCACCTAAATTGAAAAACTGTTAGGAACAATAAAATAATTCAGTAAGGTGGCAGAACTTAACAGCCCTCATATAAGCAACCTTCATTTGTGGAAGACAAGACTAGCTAAAAAAGCTAGACTATCAGAAGTAAACTTAACCAAACAATGTGCAAGATTTCAACCAGGCAAATGTTAAAACATTCTTGAGAGACGTGAAAGAGAAGTGTATCATGTTTTGGTGGGAAAGGCAGCATCATAAAAGTGTCATTTCTTCCTAAATTCATCTGTAAATGTAATGCAATCCCAGTAGAAACACAAATAAGATTTTTGTTTTGACCTAGATAAATTGATTCTATAGTTCAGACAGGAAAATAATAAGAGAGCCAAGGAAATTTGGGTAGAGGGTGAGAACAAGGAGCAACAACCTCTACCAAATACTAAAATGTACTACATGGCTGGGCATGGTGGCTCATGACTGTAATCCCACCACTTTGGGAGGCCAGGAGTTCAAGGCCAGCCTGGCCAACATGGTGAAACCCTGTCTCCACTAAAAAATACAAAAATTAGCCAACTGTAGTGGTGCGTGCCTGTAATCCCAGCTATTCAGGAGGCTGAGGCAGGAGAATCGCTTGAACCTGGGAGGCGGAGGCTGCAGTGAGCCAAGATTGTGCCACTGCACTCCAGTCTGGGAAACAGCGAGACTCTGTCTCAAAAAAAAAAAAAAATTACAGGTTGACCACCCCAAATCTAAAGTCCAAAGTGCTCCCAAATCTGCAACTTTTTGACTGCTGACATGGCATTCAAAGGAAATGCTCATTGGAGCATTTTGGATGCTCAACTGGTATAATGCAGATTTTCCAAAATTCAAAACACTTTGGTCTCAAGCATTTCCGATAAGGGCTACTCAACCTGGATATACACATGCTGCAACACAGATGAACTTATGTTATTCTAAGTGAAAGAAGCCAGTCACTAGTCCAGAATAGGGAAATTGTAGAGAAAGGGGAGGGGGTTGGTGGGGAGAGATGAAGTGACTACTGATGGGTGTCGGTTTTCTTCTCGAGGTGATGAAAATATTCTAAAATTGACTGTGGTGATGGCTGCATAACGCTGTGAATATACCAAAAATCATTGAATTGTACACTCCAAATTGGTGAATAGTATATGAGGTATATTTCAATAAGGCTTTTTAAAACAACATAATAATTAAGAGTATTGCACTGATACTTGAATGTATTTGGATTCATACCTCACACTTTGTACCCAATAAAATATAGGTCATACAGAGATCATACCTTTTTTTTTTTTTGAGACCAGTCTTACTCTGTCACCCAGGTTGGAGTGCAATGGCTCTATCTTGGCTTACTGCAACCTCTGCCTCCTAGGTTCAAGCGATTCTCCTGTCTCAGCCTCCTGAGTATCTGGGATTACAGGCGTGTGCCACCATGCCTGGCTAATTTTTGTATTTTTAGTAGAGACGGGGTTTCACTATGTTGGCCAGGCTGGTCTCAAACTCCTGACCTCAGGTGATCCGCCTGCCTTGGCATCCCAAAGTTCTAGGATTACAGGTATAAGCCACCACGCCAGTCCTCATACATTTCTTAAAAACCATCAAAGATCTATAAGAAACCTGGGGGAATTAAAAAATAATAATCTCAGCCTGAGGAAGGACTTTCTAAGTATGATCCAAATTTTGCTTTCTAAGTAAAATCCAAAGGCCATAAAAGGATAAGTCTCACTTCCCCAACAAAATTTCTCCACGGCAGAATCAAAAACAACCAATTTGGGGAAAACATCTTCAACTCATAGCACAGACAGAGGTATGATTCCATCACATGCAAATATACAAATAGCTCCTACAAATCAATAAGGACAAAAACCATCCCCCCACCCCCACCCCCCAAAAAAAGGAGCCAGGGAGATAAGTAGATGAGAAAGGAAAAACAAATGGCATAGACACAACAAGATACTCAACCTCATTCATATAAAACTAAGTTAAAACTACACTGTAGCCAGGTGCAGTGGCTCACGCCTGTAATCCCAGCTGATCAGGAAGCAGAGGCTGGAGGATGGCGTGAGGCCAGGAGTTTGAGATTAGCCTGGGCAACACAGCTAGACTTTGTCTCCCTAAACAAAACAAAACAAAATAAAACCCACACTGTGATCCTATTTTCACTGCTCAGGTGAGCAAAACCTACAAGTGTGATATGATGCTGTGATGGTGAGGGGTGGGGAATAGACCCTCACACCACAATGTGAGGTGTCCACAGATACACCATCTAAAGATGTCCATCATACCACAGCTATCAAAATGCCTTTGACCTGGTATTTCCACTTCCAGAAATGTACCCTGCAGTTTTATCCACATTCTCGTGACACATCCAGGGTTTACCGCTGTACTGCTTTTAACGGCAACAGGTCAGTTACAGTCTAAATAGAGGACTGGCCAAATAAATTATGGGCCACCCCCGCTAGAGAAACCACGTGGCGAAAGAATGAGGAAGCTCTTTAGAAGCTGACATACAGAATAGATGACAAAGGGAAACAGTGAGGTGCAGGATAGTGTGTAAAATATGCGTCTCCACACGTATTTGCTGGGACGCCCATAAAACATCTAGAAGGACACCCAGGAAGCTGACGACATGAAATCCCTCTGCGAGGGAAGTGGGTGGCTGGCCCAGAGGGAGGCTTTTGTCTGTATACCCCTTCCTTCCTCCGAGTGTTGGATAACATGAATGTGTTCCCTTGTCTAAAGATAAATATTTAAAAGAAAAAATATTTTCACTGCATAAGCATCATGCTAAACAGCAACAGATCCTGGGCTATAAGACAGAAGCAATAGGGAGGGGTGGGGACTGCGGTGACCTGGAGACAGACATCCCTTTAAAAGAGGCAGTCATTCAGCTCTAGTCATAGCTGCAGTAGAGGCACACAGGCCTATGTTACCAGAGCCTCTGTTTTTGTTTTTTTCAAGAGATACTAGAAATCCAGATTTTAATGCAAATCTCCATTTCTAAGTACTTCATTAAAAAAGAAATTATGATAGCTAAAAATAACCAAATCAGAGTGTTTGGGATCCTGGTCCTAGATAGTGAGAACAGACCCCTGGTCACCAGGTCCAGCTCCCAGTGACAAAGCAACGCCAGAGAGGGAAGGAAACGCCCAAGACCACACAGCTGATGGGCCTCAAGCGGGAACCCCATTCTGTATTTTTTGTTTCCATGTCATCCTACTTTAATGGTGGTAAGGGAGACAGACACCGCGAGATAATGGTGGTGAAGTTGCACAGGCCGGGTTGGGGCATGGTGATGGTGGTGGTCAGAAGAGGCTGCTGGGAAGGAGGTCAAGCCAGAGTTGAGAGTCTTGCTCCACAGGAGCTGGCCAAAGGAGTGGGTGTCATTTTGGAGAGCGAGACCAGGAAGGCAGCACAGCCGGGGCCAAGGCCTGGGGGCCTAAGAGAGCATACCGACTTTCCGACAGGACCATGGTGGGTGAACGTCCTGGGGGGTAAATGGCGTTCTCTGCCCGCGACCTGCCCTGCAAAGGCTGGGGAGGCATCCTACTCACACTTGCGCAGCTCCAGGCTCTTGCTCGGGCGGGCCAGGTGTTGGCCCGGGGGGTTCTGGGTCCTCTGCAGACAGGCCAGCATGGCTGAGCTGGGGGTCCCCAGTGGGGCACACTCTGCGGCAGGGTCCCTGCAGGAGGAAGATGGGGTGCTCTGTCACTTGGGGGCTGCTCCATGTTCGCCTCCCCCCATTCCCCGCTGGGAGTCTCCCTGCAACCCTGAAGAACATCAGAGACTCTCAAAGCAGACACCCTTTTCCCTTATTTGACCAATGAGGGGACCAAGGCCTGAGGCATCAAGAGGTCCATCTGTGGCCTCACGGGAAGGGACAGAATCCAGGGCTCTTGAGTGGGGGCTGGACTGATGGATCAGACATGCCCTGGCCCTGCTGGCGTATGGGTCACCTGCTCTGGGGCCTGCCTTGATGCCCCCAACTGGGTCAGATCCTCACTCCCTCCATGCCCCGCAGTAGGCTGCCCTTCCGGCTGGTGGTGGCCCCCTGTAAGCAAGTCAGTCTGAAGACCCCACCTGGTCATCCTGGGCATCTACACAGAGGGGTGCTCGGGAAATGCCAGTGGGTACGGGGGTGTCCCAGGTTACTGCAGTACTGGTCTGTCTCCCTCCCAGGGTATCCTCACAGCCCCCTGGAGGGGAGATGTCAGGATGGCATCACTGGGAGAACAAGGGCCTCTCGAACCCTGATCCACACTGCACCCTGAGCCCAGCCCCCATGGGCCACCAAGGCTGCTCTGACCCGAGATCCCTGTCGCTGCCTAAGTTCCTTACCCTGAATGGGAAGGACAGAGGCCTGTGTCCCTCAGGGCAGCAGCTCAGATGTGGCTGCACACAGGCCCGTGTGGTACCTCCCCCCACAGCCAGAGCCTGACATTCACATGGACACTCGCCTTCAGCTTCCCGAAACCCACTCTCCTGCAGAGAACATTTCAGGATGCCCAGGCACATTCCTGAGAGCCCGAAGCCCCTGAGTGGCAGGGTCAGAGTGGGTCTGCCTGTGAGGCCCCCATGGGAGCGTGGTGGTGAGAGCTTACCTAGAGGTCCCTTCCTCCCTTCTTGCTAAGGAGAAGGCAGGTCTCAGGGTGAGCGCAACCTTGGACACCCCTGATGTCCATCCACTCAGGCACCCTGTCCTCGCCACCTGACCCCCCACCCCCAGTCCTGAGCAGCCAAGCTAGGTCACCTCAATCTTCATGTTGGTTTTAAAAAAGAAGAAAGCAGAGGGGGTGTGTGCTGAAGGGGAAGAAAGGGAAGTTATTTAATACTGAACAGGTGTCTGAGTCCTAAATTCTGCCGCTTTCTTCTAATAATGAAGTATTCATGAGGAAAAGCCTTTTTTCACTACTTTCTTAAGATACTAATTTCACAACAAGCTCCTTGTTACGGTGCAATTATTCCAATCTTGTATTTCCCGGAGACGGCTGCAGCCTCCCGTCTGTCCTGGCCTCTCGGTAAATGAAAGACAATCGCGTAACCACCTTTCATTATGCCCTATTTTACTTTCAGCAAAGGTACCCTGAAAGAAATGATTTCCTCTGAAAGGGACTTTTATTCAGTTTCAAAACCAATTTTCTCCTATTACTGTCTCAAAAAAAAAAAAAAAAAAGAGCGAGAGACAGAGAGAAAGTGGGGGACGGAGGGGAGGGGAGGTGATTCTCACTGCCCCCTCCCCAGTCGCCAGCCTTAACACAGAGACGCAATAAAAGCTGCAGTATCCACTTCCCGGCTTTGATTTCTGGTAATTTTAAAATAGGCCATTACAATCAGGCAGAAATTATACAGTTTAAAAAGGGAATGAAGTGGGGCTTATTGCAGGGATGAAAGTCCTTGACTGCAGGAAGGCAGTGCTGCTCCTCTCCTCGGGGATGTGGGATGTGAGCAGGTGGCGGGAGCAGGCCTGACTCAGGCCCGCCATCACCACAGCCTTGGACACCAGCCCTGGAGGATACGCTGTGCATGTGGACAGGGAGGGCTGGGTGTGCACACACACCCTGGTACACACTCACCTATGTACATATGTGTTTGCTGCATGGCATGTTCCTCTGCACTTATAGGCACCCTCTCATGCACACACAGGTGGTCTATGGGGACTCACAATCGTGTGCAACCTGGAAGGTAAGAGGCCTGTGACAACCTCCCTCACCCTTGCCCAGCCTCTTGCTGTGGCTCCTGCTCCAGTGCAGAGTCCATCTCTCGCCGCTGACATATGGGTTGGAGGAAAGGAGGGAGATCTGGAGAAAGCCAGTCCAAGACCTCTCCCTCCACAGATGGGAAACTCAAGCCACAGGGGGCAGTGGCCTGCTAGGGCTGCCAGGCAGGGAGTGGCTGGGTGCACTTACCCCCTCACCACTAAGCTTGGCTGCACCCAGGCCAGTAAGGAGGGAGATCAGAGGCTGGTGCCCTGTGGAAACCTGGGTTGGAAGCCTGGAACCTCCCTGACTCCCAG
This sequence comes from Colobus angolensis palliatus, assembly GCF_000951035.1. Lineage (NCBI taxonomy): Eukaryota > Metazoa > Chordata > Mammalia > Primates > Cercopithecidae > Colobus > Colobus angolensis. Next base: position 21,081,132 of record NW_012110919.1, on the reverse strand, counting down.
CACATGCTGTGTGACCCCGGCTGGGCTAATGACCCTCTCTGGCCTGTAACAGTGGCTCTATGATCCCTATGGGTACTCCCAGGTCACTTTCTTCCAGAGTCCTGGCCATGCCCAGTCCTATCTCCAGCCTTTTACCGGGTGCCAGGGGTCCAGAAGTCCAGCCCTTCTCTATGTGCCCCAGTGCCCCTTGGGCCATACATTCCACATGCTTTGCAGGTGAAAAAGGGTGGGCTGGGGGCTGCAATTGTTGGGGGAGGGACAGGTCGCCTATTCCGGAGCCTCCTGGGACCCCATCAGCTCCCTTCCCAGGGGGGCTCTGGTTGTCAGGTGCTCTCATGGTGGATGCCAGGCAGTTCTGGAGCTGAGAGGGGTCACCCGACCAAGCTCAGGGCGCGGGGGTTTCCAGGGTGCAATGGTGTCCAAGTGCAGCTTTGGCTCAGCTTCGCCAGGCAGTTGCCTGCATCCTCCCATTCCTTGCTTCTGGAGGGCTACAGGCAGCCTGAGAGATGCTCTTCACTTGAAGAAGAGGGACTTTTCTCTCTCTGCACCCCCAGTTCCCCCAACTCACTGCCCATTCTTCCAGGAACCCTGTGTCCTGCCACTGGGGGCACGTGGCAGGGTAGTGGGGTGTCCTAGAAGGGAAGTGGAGAGGGGATCACCACCTCCAACTCCTATATCATTCCTATCATCTGCAACCAAGACAGTCAAATCCCTCTCCTTGGCCTTGAAACCTGTCTGGCTCCGGCGTGGAGCCCAGCCCTCTTTGCCCACCACACCTCATCTCTCTCACGGCTCCCCCTGGCCCTCCTTCCAGCCAGGCTGCCTCACACCTCCAGACCTCTGTCCCTGCTGGTTCTCCTGCCTATGGCACCATGACCCTGATCCATTCGAACTCAGATCTGTCTTCAGACCCTGGCTCACCCGTCCCTTCCTCTAGACATCCAGCATTTCTGCTCTAATCACACCGAGGTGTAATTGCCAACTTTCACATCTCTCTCCCTCCAGTGGACTGTGTTTCTTAGGGGTAGGGACCGTGTGTTATCTGTCTCTCTCTCCCCAGTGCCTGGCAAGAGTAATTATTTAACAAATAGGTGTTGAATAAATGGCCGAATCAATGAATTGGTTATTGTCCAATAAAGTGACCTAGGCCTAGAGAAGCCAAGTGTCCCAAACAGGGTCACACAGCAAGGCAGGGACAGGACTGGGGCATATGCCTAAGACACTCATGTTCTTTCTGTGACCCTACCTTGCCCCCTCCCTGCCTGGCATCATCCCATGTGCAGGAGGCCAGCCTCTCAGAGCCCCCACCTGGACTCATTACCACCCTGGCCAAGCACCATCCAGGGAGTGCTGTTCATTTTGAAACCCTATCTGCAAATCAGACTGTTTATAAGCTCAAGGTCTTTTGTGACTTTAATAAAAAAAAGAGGGGGGCAGGGAGGGGAAAATGTCGCATGCCTCAATGATTAGAATGCTTGGCACCTTCCCTGACATGGGGGCTGATAAGACGCCTTATCTCGGAGACACCCGAGGAAAAGGTCCCCTCCACCAGATAACGCCCCCAGCTGTCGATGTGTCCTTTCATAGCTGAGGATTTAGATAAAGGAAATGTGACAGGGGAGGGGAAAGGAAGGAAGGAACTTTCCAGGTCCGAGGAGGAATTGAGTCTGTGATGCTCGCCTTAGCAGAACAATGAATGGGAGAAGGCTGTCTCTATTTTTATGGAAAGAACAGGGAATTGGGGCCTTGGGCCCTGCCTGCCTTTTGTCATCTTGCCCTAGCCTGTCTGGCTGCAGGGGGCATCAGGGAGCCCACGGGTCAGTGGGAGGGGAAGCTCTGAAACAGCAACATGCAATTTGGGCTCTTAACAGTGGTGAGCATGTATTGACTGACCTCTGTGCCAAGCCCATGCACCTCCTCTTCGTGGCCTCTGTGGCCCCATTTCACAGCTTAGGAAATGGCCAGAGAGAGGGGAAGCAATCTGTGCAAGGTCACACAGCTTTTAGATAGCAGAGCCCTAGGATGCCAATGCCAGTCCGACCCTCAGCCCCACACTGTCCAGCAGTTCCATCGTGGTTGGGTGCCCGTCAGCCCTCAGCTGCCAGTCAGCTGGGCAACGAGGGATGGAAGCAAGGGTCTACTTCTCCCCAGGACCCAAATCCATTTTGATTCTACTGTGGGAGGGGCTGGGATCACAGAAGCAAGGGGTGAGAGGAGGGGAAGGGCTCCCAGAGTCCACTTATTCATCCCATAAACATTCAAGGAGCGCAACTCATGAGGTCGGCATTGGGCAGAACAACAATGAGATGAGTAACACCCAGGCCTTGCTTCTTACCCACCCATTCATTCATTTAGGCAGCAAACACTTCCCAAACATCTTTTGGGTGCCAGCCCTGTGTCACGTACTGGGAGGACGGAAATTACTCCAAGTGTCCTGCCAGAAAGGAACATCTAGCCAGAACTGACCTCCCACTAAAATGAATGATCTTGACCTCTCTCTGCCTCCAGCATTTTCCTGATGTGGCAGGCATCTGGAACTTTCCCTCACGTGTCCGCAGGTCAGCAGTCTGCCCCTTGCCAGGCTGGGCTGACCCCAAGGCAGAATAGGAGGACACACCTGGCTTCACAGCAGGGCCCTGAGGCTGTGACCCCGGGAAAGCCATGGGCTGCGCCCCTCTGAGCCCCCATCTCTTCCTCCACCTCCAATCCCTAGAGCTACCTACCTGGCTTCCGTGGCTCCATTCAAGGCCAAAGCCTAGCTGTGACCTGGAGGGGAAGGTCATGCCAGGACCTTCCTGGTGTCCAACAGGACTAGTTCAGAGAAGAGAGCTGGCCCTAGAGGCCTCTGGGTTGTACCTGCCAGGCAGGGGCACAGTGAGAACTGGGGTTCTCACTGGCTAGGTGAACTGGAGAAGTCATAGCACCTCTCTGAGTCTGCTTCCCAAATGAACCTTTATGGGGAGTGGATCAGCTGATAGTATGAGGGCCATCTAGCTTGGACATAAGAGGATGCGACCATTTATTTTTCAAACTTAATCCAGCTGTGTGCAAGGTGTGGGGTGGTCCCTGACCTGTGGGCACACAAAGGGGCTCTAGATGTAGCCCTTGTCTTTGAAGGACTTAGAATCTCAAGCAGGGACAAGATAGGAAGCTGGCAAAACTCAGCAGTTCATGTAAGTAGAGTAGATGGTTCAGACTTTGAATTTCCTTTTAGGAAGTGAATGAGATTCCGGCCACTCCTCAGGACCTTGCAGCCTTCCTGGGGGTGGTGGCAGGATAGGTGGGTGGTGAGGGAGCCCTCTCACAGTTCTCACCTCCATCCCTTTGGCTGTAATTCAAGTCACTTCACACTGCCTGGCCACACAGCCTGCCCCAAAGGCAGACAGGAGCCTGAAGTGGTGGTGGGAGGCCCAGGGCCCGGGGAAGAGAATGAATGCTGGATTGGGAATACTGGGGTCAGACCCTGGCGATGTGGCCCTAAATGGGTCACTTCTCTGTTGGTCCCCAGCACTACGAGCTGAGCAAGAAGAAAGCCCCAGAAAGTCCAGTCCTCTCTAAATAGCGAGGGGCAGTAAAACTGCTTCTGGCCAGAAGAGTGGAGGGACCCTTGCCCAGCCCAGGAATGTCCTCAGGAATCTAGGTGCAAGCTTCCCCCAACCCCCTGTGGGGATCCCACGATAGGAAGATCCACTGTCTGTCTCTTTCCTCTCCTCTGTCTACATCCCTGTCCCTAGCTCCATCTGCCTCCTGTCCTGATGCCTCCCTTCTCCTTCCTGCTTTCTTTCTCCCTTCCTGACCCCTCTCTCCCTTGCTCCTTCCTCTCTCTCCCACCCCACTTGTCTCAGCAAGGCAGCCAGAGTGGAAGCCCATCCCCACCTCCCTCCTGCTGCTCCCTCCCCCATCTCTGTTCTGAGCCGGAGGCCTTCCAAGGGACCCTGTTAATAATTAAATGTTAATCTAAAAAGCAATTTGAGCTGCGGCTAGGCAGATCTGGTTAGAGATTACATTAGCATGGAGGAGGCGAGGGTAATTTTCTTTAACCCCTCTCCTGATCTCTCAAGCCGGGGATTCTTCAAGTCACACCGGCACTGCTGATTAAACTGGCACAGGGCTTGGCTGTGGATAAGGGGCCTGTGAAAAGTGATTATTTCCCACTGCCATTTGGGCCTCAGCACCAGAAGGAGATTTTTACTTTTTTTTTTTTTTTTTAAGGTTGGGGGTTAGGGAAAGACTGTCCCCTTGAATAGGAGGCCTCATCTTCTGCCAGGATTACCACTGTATCCACCCCCACCCCAGCAGGGCTCTCTGAAATGCTGCGAATCTGGTCACAGAGCATACCTGGCTCTTTGGTTCCCAGGACAAAGATGCCAATCCCCTGCCTGGCTCCAACACCCCTCCATTGTGCCTGGTTCTGGGCTGGGCACTGGAGCCAGAGATGCCAGTAGTTCTGAGCCAAAGGGGAGACCAAAAAGTAAAGTGACAATCACCAGTTCTGGCTGGCAGCCAGAATCCTGAGGTGAGCTTCCCTCTGCACAAGCCTCTCACCAGCACGCTTGCAGGCTTTTGCCCATGCAATCCCAAGAGCCAGAAAGGGCTTTTGAGCAGTTCTTCCTGGCTCTCTACCCCTTAAAACTCTACTCGACCTTCAATTGGAGTCCGGGTTCCTGAGGGCTTCTCCAAGACATACAAGGTGCATAATAAATGTTTGATGAATCATCAAATGACTGGAGTCCCATGTGGCTCTCCTTGATCCTTCCTCTGTGGGTTCAAGGTGCTATAGCTGAGCACAGGGGTCCTCAGGAAAATGTCTCCGGAACAAAGGATGGGCAAGAGGCTGTCCTGGGGAGTCGGGAGAGGGCGGGCCTCAGGAAGTGTCCTACTGGGACACAGGGCTGGGGTCTCGGGGTGGGTGGCCATTCCTGGGCCTGTCAGCACCACGGCCAGCTCCTGGCGCAGGAGCCCTGGAGAAAGGGGCGGGGCACAGCCTGAGAGCATAGTGATGTCAGTCGCCATGGGAACTGACAACTGTGATGTGCCTCCGTCAGCACTCCAACCACTGGGGACGGCATGACAGATTAGGCACCAACTATGTGCCAGGCCAGGCCCTGTGCTAGATGCTGGGGCAGTGACAGACCCTGAGTGGATGGGAGGCATCAGAGGGGTAATCACAAGGCAGGGAGACAAGCGGTGGCCATGATGGGGTCACCCTACCTGGCCTGGCGGTGGGGGGGTCAAGATGGAAGGACACACCAGCTGCCTCAGACAGTGTCTGTCCCTGACTTCACATCCGGATGTCTGAGCTTTACACCTTAACTCTGTGAGCTTGGGCAAATCCCTCCCTCCTCTCTGAGCCTCAGTTTCCGCATCTGCAAAAGGGGTTACTTCCTTACAACAAAGTGCCAGGGTCCTTGTGGTAGCTGCCTAAGTGGTACCCGTTGTTAGCACTGTTTACGGTTGTTATCAACAGGTAAGTAGGAAAAAGCCAACGAAAGGGGAGGATCCCACAGAAGAGACTGCACAGGCCACCACATGGAGACTTGAGAGGAGCAAACAAAGAACATAAAGGAGCTCCAGGCTGCTGGAGAGCAAACCCTCCTGGTGAGTCACTGAGAGCACCTCATCTCTGCAGGGCCAGGCAGGGACCCCCCACCAACCTCACGGCGGGGAGATCTGTTTCCTCTGCACTAGTGCTGGTTCAGGACAGGGACTCAGAGGAGGTGCTGGGAGGAGGGGCAGTCATTGCCACTGGCAACAGGCCTGGCTGGCCCTCTCCCAGAGCCACAGACCTCTGAGGGGCAGTTTTACTCTTTCCGGAGAGCCAGAGATCCCAAGGTGCAAAGTTTGGAGCAGGGGCAGGCGGAGCCTCTGTTCTCCCAGTTCCAGCCTTGGCTCTTTAATTAAAATTGTCAGTCAAGTAAGACTCCATCGTCACCTTCCAGCAAAGAGGGAGTGGGGAGATCTGAGAATCGATACTGAACAGCTTCAGTACTATGATGCCATAATGGGGCTGGGAGCTCAGCCGAAAGCCCCCCACCCAGTTTTTTTTTTTTAGAGGTGGTCCTAGAATCTCTCTGGAGAAACAACATGGAAATGGAGACCAAAAGAGGGAAGGAGGGATGCCACCAGATGACACTGGGATCCGGGAAAATGGAACACTGTGTGCAACGGGCAAAGGACCCACAGTGGAGATGGGAGGGGCCCGGTATCTCCAACCTTCCTCCTACCTATTCCCCCAGTCCCTGCACCCACAGTTCAGGGTTAAAGCAGGCAACAGGGAAGGAGAAAAATCTAATAGTAAGAGCAATAATAAGAGCTAGCTTTTATTTTTAGTGTTCTCCATGGGCTCAGTACTTTACAGACATCACCTCACATAACCTACGCCACAACCGGGAGAGAGAATGATTGGCGTTGTACCCACAAGGAAACAGAGAGGGAAAGGAGCTGTCCAGGGCCACGGGGCTGGTTGGTTGGTGGAGCAGGCAAGAAAGTCCCATGGAAGAGGTTGGCCTGGGCCAGATGGGGTTGAGGATTCAGGTCGCAAGAAGACCGGGTCCGTGTGCAAGAATGGCCCAAGAGTGTTTAAAAGATGAGAGTGGCCCAGGTCAGGGGAGGAGAGTGGACAAAAGTGACAGGCAGGGGCTGGCCTCAGCTTTTAGCCCAATGCTAAGATCAGCAGATGCTTCTGGGGTCAGGCTGGGGCAGAAATGAACGGAGCCTTCGAGGCAGGGGTTAGGAAACAGGACAGGACACTCGGCCCAAATGACAGCACCATCACTCCACATCCCAGAGTTCATGAGCTCTCCCAATATTTGTTTTATTTAAATCTCCAAGAGTCAAACGCCACTCACCACCTATATGTGGACTAGTCTCCAGCTTTCCACCTCTTCTGTAAGTGACGGTAGAGGGGCGTCATGTCTCTAACTCCTCCTATGGTCAGGGAGCTCCCTCCATGTCATCTGGCCACAGGCACTCTGATTTAGAACGTGCTGGAGCCAGACCGCCTGGGTTCAACCCCCTCCCCTTGTCATAGCCTAGCGGCTGACGGTTAACTCTGGGGAATTTTCTTTTTCTTCTTTGTGCATCTATTTCTAATTTTTCCACAATGAACAAGCATCACTTCTTTTTTTCTTTTCTTTTTTTTAAAAGAACTTTTCAAAAGAGATTTCAACCTCTGACCACCTGGAGACAGGAGACCGGCGCTCACTGTAAATGCACTGACATGACAGGGAACAGCTGCTGGGGAGGTGGAGACGGGTCGGGTCGGGGGAGAGACAGGAAGCCCCAGCAGCTTGGAAATCCAGGAGCCACAGGAAGCAGTGAGCTTTCTGCGGAGCCAGATCCGGTGAAGCCAATTCACCAGCAGGTCCCGGCAGTGACTCTTCTACAACAGATTCCTGCCCGTCCCTGTGCCCTATTGCCCCCCTGCCACCAATCTCCACCCCATGGGAGCCAGACCAAGCCTTTCTGTGTGTAGCACACATCTCTCCCGCTTAGAGCTCACTGCCGTGGCATTTTGTTTCTTTTTTAGAGACGGAGTCTTGCCCTGTCCCCCAGGCTGGGGTACGGTGGCATGATCGTGGCTCACTGCAGCTCACTCCTGGGCTCAAGTGATCCTCCTGCCTCAGCCTCTCAAGCAGCTGGGACTACAGTCTTGCACCACCCCACCCAGCTCATTATTATTTTTTGTAGACATGGGATCTCGCTATGTTGCCCAAGCTGGTCTCAAATTCCTGACCTTAAGCAAGCTTCTTACCCCAGCCTCCCTAAGTTCTGGAATTATAGGTATGAGCCATTCCGCCAGTCTTCCGTGGCATTTCTAATAATATCCTTGAAGGACCTGTGTGAATCCCTTTCCCAATATCTATCTGCACTGTCCCTGTCCCGTGCTGATCCTGCTCACACTGGCTTTCTTTCTGGTCCTCTCACAGGCCAACACCGGCCCCACCCCAGGGCCTTTGCACTTACGGTTTTGCCTCTACCTAAATACCCTACGCCACTGCTGTCTGATAGAAATATGTAATAACGGGAGCCTCATATGTACTTGTAAATTTTCTAGCAGTAACAGAGGAAATTAAATTTAATAATATATTTTATTTCACCCAATAGATCCAAAATAGTATCACTTCAGTGTGTAATCAACATTAAAATTAATTCCTGAGATACTTTATGTTCTTGTTTTTATTCTAAGTCTTTGAAACCTGGGATGGATTTTACGCCAATAGGACATCTCAGTTCAGTTCAGACTTGCCTCACTGCAAACGCTCAATGCCACCTGTGGACAGTGCAACAGCACACTGTCCCCAGTGCACACCCCTCCCCCACTCTCCATGCCAGCTCCATTTCCCATTCACACCTCAGCTCAAACATCACCTCCTCTGAGAGACCCTCCTCGACCACCTGGTCAAGCTGGCAACCTTCTGCCCCGGCCACTGTCCTGTCACCACAGCAGTTCCTTCACTGTCATGACTGCTCCGAAATTATCTTGATGAGTGGTGTCTGTCTCTTCCACCAGAGTGCAGGTTCTACTGTGTCTGCACGATGGGGCACACAGCAGGCACTCTGTGGCAGGTGGTCAGGGACAGAGGTGGGGATGACGGGCCTGGCCTGAGGCCCTTACCCATCTACCTTATTCCAAATTCTACTCTAGGTGATGAGATGTAGCAGTGGAATGTGTGTGTGTGTATGTGTGTATATACATGTGTGTGGGGAACGTGTCCTGCATACACACACCACACACACACACACACAGCTCCCCCCACCCACCTCCCCTCCTTCTGAAAAGTGGGCCCAGAGGATGGGTCTCCTTTCAAAATCAGCCCGGTGCAGAAAAACGGCTGTGACAGCACAAAGCCGAGATGGAATCAGCAATGGGCCCGATTGCCTGGTGACGGTTACAAATGATCTGATGTGGAAAAGACAGGATCAGATGTGCGCAGAACAACGGCTGCTCCGCGCCCCCACATGCCAGACAATGGGCTGCTGGGCAGGCGGGCGGGCAGGTGACGCCCAGTAGCCCAGGATAGGCTTAGCACAGAGCGGCCCTTCCTGGGGCCAGACACTCCCCGAATGCCCAGCACCTGGGCAGAATGTTCCCACATGGGACCAAGTGTTAGTTCTGGGCAGTTAGATGTCGGCTGAATTTTATTTTCTTTGTCAGACTTATTTCCAAATACTAAAAGATGAACATGATTTTTGTAATGAGGGGGAAAGAAGCTCCTCCCACCCGGCCCTCAGCCTCTGCACTCAGAGCCTCAGAAGCGTAGGTGTGAGGGGTTGTACACAGCTTCACGACGACCACTGGACGTGGCCCTTGCCCTGCCCCCAGGGGTTGGTGGGGGGCTCTAGACCTGCACTCCCAACCACCGAGTAACAAACGTCCTCGTACTGTGATGTGACCACAGCCCTGCATGGGAAGGCTGTGTCCACAGACTGTGTGGCTTGCCCAGGGTGTACAGCAGTGAGAAGGCCGGGCCTCACGCCTCACAGACCCCTCTCTGGTCTCTTTCTGCTCCAAGGCCAGTAGATGCTCAATAAATCCCACCTGAACAGAGAGCTGGGCTGGGACCTTTATTTCCCACACTCCCTGCAGGGTCCAGGTTCACATTCCAGGGTCTCTCCTCCCTCTTTTCCCTGCAGTTTGCCACCTCAACCCAACAAACCCCTCCACACACCCAGAACACCCAGGCCTCAGAGACCAGAGGGGCAGGGCTAGCAGCGAGGGGGCAAGAGCCTCCTCTGGGCCCAACGTCACCCACCAGGCAACATAAGCCCCACCCCCAGCCTGTGTCATGGAGGCTCCAGGGCTCCATGGATAAGGGAGAGGCCTCTCCTGCAGGAGGTCTGGGCAGGGGGTGGCTTCACTGAGCAGCAACTGTGTGCCAGGGGCCACGCCTCAGCTCACATGCAGCCGGAAGCCCTTCTCTTGAGTGTGAATACATCCACACCTCCCATTCTCCAGCAGGGGCAGAGGCTCCGAGAGGAACAGGATTTGCACCTAGTGGGGTCAGGATGCGAACTAGGTCTGCTGGACTCTAAAGCCCTTGGCATGGCTGTGCTGTGGGAGGGCTAGATTCCGAGTGGGCACCCAATGTCCCACAGGACCAGCTGCTCCTGGGATAGGCGCTGGGTCACCTCCCCAGCATGCCAAAGGGGTGATCGTGCAGCCAGTTAAGCTACCCCTCCCGCCACCACCACAGCATCCTAGTAGCCCTCATTCTCCAGACCCACAAGGCACTGCCCCTCTGGCTCCCGACAGTGTCTAGGAAGGGCGAAACAGCACCTCAGCTAAGGCAAAAACCCAGAACTCAGTTTGAACCCTGGCTCTGCTATTCACTAGCAGGGCGGTCTTGAGTAAGCCACCAAGTCCCTTGGGGACTCAGTCTCTCCATATGAATCATGGAAGTATAAACCACACTTTCCTCACCAGCTGTCGTGAGGATGAAGCGATGACGAACACATGCAGTGTAGCACTCGTGAACTGCCCACCCAGCTCTCACCCCAGGAGATGACAGTGACGGGCTCAGAGGGGTGAAGCGATTTGCCAGCGGTCACAGAGCAGCAGGGGAGGCCGGGGATCCTTGAACCCCAGGACCTAAACCCCAGTTCCTTCCAGCAGTTTATCCTTTAATACCAGGGACAAGGCCCCAAATGTGCCTTGAGAGTGAGAGGAGATGCTCCAACGAGTGCAGTCACCAAACCCTGCCTGAGCACCTGTGGTGTGCCAGGCTGCAGGAGCCCAGAGAAAAACCAAACACGGCCAAGATGATCAGACACACGCCCACGCAACCCCAATCCCGGGTCAGAAGAGCTTCAGGGGGCCCAGAGAAGAGGTCCTTCCAAAGACAGGCTGCTTCCCAGAAAAAGGAGTATCTGAGTTCCTTGTCTGTGTGTCCCAAGGGCAAGTGCGGCGCCTGGCATGGAGCCCAAAGGCACCAACAGGGGTTCAGTGAGTCTGATGAGGTGGGCCTTGTGGCACTAAATGAATGGTGTGGGCTGGAGGAACCCTCCCACCCCCGGGCAGGTGCCAGAGGTATTACCCTGCAGGCACCACTCACCTGCAGAATCTTCCTCACCTCCTTGGTTATCCCATTTTAGTTGGGGGGGGGAAACTGAGGCACAGAGAAGCAAAGCTACATGCCCAAAGCCATCTGGTAAGAAACTGGTGGAGCAGGGATTTGAATCCACATTCACCTGGCTCCATAGTAATCATCATACCAACAGGCCCTCACCCTGAGGAGAGCCAGCCTGTAGGGTAAGAGTGGGCTGTTTGGGTGGCGTGGGCAAGGGAAGAGTGGACGCAGGCTGGAGGGGTTAGGAGGGGCCTCAAAGGCAGACTGAGGCCTTGGCACACCACCCACAGGCAAGAAGGAGCCACAGAGAAGGTGCAGTGGTCATGTAGGGACTTTGGAAGTGGCCTGTCTGGGTTCAATCCCCAGCTGGCTCCCCTACGTGCTAGCTGTGCAGTCTCAAGCAGGGCAACTAACCTCTCTGTGTTTCAGCTGTCCCATCTGTAGAAAGGGGCTCACAATATACCTACCTCACAGATAGGTGCAGTGGAATTTTGGCACACAATGAATTGAATGTGTTTACTAAATTGAAAAGATGAAAAACTGAAAGCTGGTAGAGGGAGTCAGTGCCCAGTCAGGTTTGGGGACAAGCCGGCCGCTAGGCCTGCTCCCGCATTTTGGTCCAGGTGGGTGCCAGGCCTAGGGAGCGGAGGTTGCGTCGGCGTCTCCCAGCCTTGCTGGGGCATGCGCCAGCATGTGCATGCGTGCGCGCGTCTGTGTGTGTTGCTGCAGCGGCTTCTATGCAAACATGTTAATTTGTTTTCATTTTGTGTTTTTTTTCCCTCGCAGGATAATTGGGTGAGTTTGAAGTCTTGGCGAGGCTGCTGATTATAGCTATTTGGGTGGTGCCCTCGTGGGGCTCGTGCCCTGCCTCCTGCCTCTGGGAGCAAAGGCGGTGGCTGGGGGTGTCTTGAGGGGCTCGGGGAGATGCCACTGGGTTCCAGGGGCTCTTGCTGGCCGGGGATGGGGAAGGCAAGCCGTCCTGAGACCCCCCCCCCCAGCATGCCCCTCACCCAGACAATACAGGGTCATTAAAGGGTGCAAATCTGCCCACACCTTTTCTCTTTGCCCTGTTCGCTGCATTAAAACACTTGTGATGTGTTTGCCAATGTCCAAAAGAAAAATAAAAACTAGAAGTCTACCTAAAATTCTTATTGTCTGTGTTCTTTTGGGGGAAAATCCCAAACCTGGCAGTGCTGGAACCCCTGGCTGATGTGTCCTGAGGGTGGCTGCAGTGGCTTTGCTCCTCACGTTACCTGCGTGGTCCCCAGGTACCTGAGTTTTCCACCCTGGAGAAGGCGTGGGGCTTTAGAGCTGGAATGGCCAAGGTGCCCTGGGCAGCCATGCAACCTGTCAGTACCTGGCTGTCTGCACCTCTTTTTTCACCTGTAACCCCACTGCCTTGTCCTGGGAGGACTGAAAGGAGATGGCAGAGTTTTCAGGAGCGTAGTAGAGGTTCGGTTAGTCTTACAGACGAGAAGGGAGCTCCCTGCTCTGTGGGCATCCCACACTTGACTCCATCCTTGGACGTGTAGCCCTGTCCCTGACCTGTTTATGTCTGTCTCTCCTGCTAGGTGGGAACCAGGTCTCTGAGGGCTGGACTGGATCTTTGGTTCCGACTTCACTGAATGTCTACCATGTGCCACACTGTGCACGAAGAGGTGGGAGAGAGGTGAAAAGGGCTTGGGTGGGGCTCTGGAGGTGAGCAGGTCCCAGACCCTTAGCCCTGCAGAGAAGGCACACATGTGGGTACGTGAACGTGTGTGTGCCGGGGCAAGGGACGGTGAGGGTACACCTGGCAGATGCCCCAGCCTGAGCAAAGGCACAGAGGAAGGCACCGCTTGGCAGGTGCAAGCTCATCCCAGGTGGCTGGAATATGCTGCAGGAGGCCAAGTGGCCTTCATCCTGTGTGGCTCTGCTCTCCCACAGGGCTGGGTTCATATAAAAGGGACTCCGTGTCTACAGTGAACTGCTACCGACTAGGCTAAGTGGGGATTAGGAAGAGACTAAGGGCTGGGCCTTACCAGAAGCCACAATCCCCGTGTTGTCTCTTTGGGACCCTGGGATCCCTGATGAGTCACCTTAGCTCTGATCCTCACATTGTTTACATGTAAAGTGGGCTGTGGCAGGGACCCAGTGGGACAGTCCCTGGTGCATGCTTATGCTCCTGAGAGGGACTTCAACACCCACCACCCACCCACTGCTGTAGCTCACATTCTCCCCATCCCAGGAGGCAGCAGGAATGCTGGGAAATCCCAGCCTACGCGTGTGCGGGCCGAGTGTGCTCAGGTACCAAGCTTAGCACTTTACCCAGGTCCTGGCACTACCTCCCCAAGTTCCCCTGGGGCAGGTTCTCTTTCATTTCCATTTCCCAGTTAAGGAGATCGAGGCTCGGAGCAGGTTGAACAGGTACGGTAGCCCTCAACAGGGCCCTGGGCTTGTTCATGAACGCCCTGCAGCCACCAGCCCAGAGTCTGGCCACCACTGAGGGATGGGACGGACATTCAGTGTCCACCCAGGGAACAGACACACCTGAAGACTTCCTGCTGGTTTCCGCCCAGGACTTTGGTGGTGGGGTAGACCTGGAGGCCCTGTCCCCAGCACCTATCTCTGCTCTTCCCCCAGCCCACCCTGGGGAATGAGCACCCTGAGTTGCAAACCTGGACCCCCGGGGCATGACACAGAGGGCAACTCCACAGACAGAGAGAGCTTTGGAGTCGGCCACATCCCCACCCCATGACCACGTGCCAGCGTGGCGAGTCACCTGTCCTCCCTGAACCTCAGTGTCTTCCTCTGAAACATGAGACTACTGCCCCTTGCGTGAAGGGTGGGTGGAGTGCCAGGCTCAGGGCTGGCACACAGCAGGCCCACAGCAATCCATGTTAATGGCTGCCTGTGGCTCCTCTAGCAGCCAAGGACCCCGAGGAAACAAGAGGAAGACACAAAATAGTGAGAGAAGGAGGCAGAGCTGATGATGACAGGCTCCCTGGCCGGTCCCCTGGAGGTGTCGGCCAAACCTCTGTGGAGGGCTCAGGCCTCCACAGTCACACGGGGTGGCAGCTGGCAGCACCCCCTCCCCCTCCGAGAGGCACACAAAGGGGCCTCTATTCCCACTCCGAGCATTTGTCCCTGGCCGGCCAGGCTGCACCGCCCTCTCCCCACTCTGCTGGCCGCCCGGCCCGGCTCAAGCTCACACAAAGGCCAGTGTGTCCCAGCCTGGCCTCAGAAGACCCTGACCATAGAGTTGGAGAGTTCAAAAGGGCCCTGAGGAGGGCGTGTAAGGTGTGGCAGGGCTGCGTACAGTCTCTCCAGGGAGGGGGCTAAGAAGGCACAAGAGGCTTGGGATCGAGGAAACTGGGCAGGAGCCGTCTCCAGCATCCCCACCTCCCAGCTCAGTCACCTTGGGTTAGCTTGGACCTCCACTTCCTCATCTGTACAATGGAGACCATAATGATAGCACACCCAACTTTCTGGTCTGTCAGAGGTCTCGTGAGACAACATGGGGCCTGGTGCGCAACCACACCCAGCACCTCAGAGCCAGGTGCAAGGCAAGAGTAGATGGGGGTGGGCGGGAGTCCCCTGGGGCCTGGCCAGGCATGTTCTCAGCATCTCCCTCCTCAGTCCTGCCCTGGAAGCCAAGAGGACCCAGGCCCTGAGGGAAGGGGGAACGGCACCTGCTTCTAGACCACTCCATTCTCACCCTCCACCCAGCAAGGTCTACATCTGTTGATTCTGACCATCAGGCCAGGCCTGAGCCCCTTGCTGCCCCGACTCATCTCCAGGCAGTGGGCAGACATCAGCCACTGTTTACCAAATACCTACTGTGTGCTGGGACCTGTAGACATTACATCTTTTCTCAGCCCCGCGGCTGCCCGGGGTGGGTGCAGGAGGATGATACAACAGTTACAGGCTCCACAGTCAGTGATCCAGGGCCAAATCCTGGTTCCACCACTTCCTGCTGTGGGACTCTGGCCTCACACTCTGCTAAGAGGGGCAGCTTAACCTCACAGGGTCTGCGTAGCAACCAAATGGGAAAACAAAACCAAACCATGATGCCCCCAGACCCCAGCAGGCTTGAAATCCCGACCGCTGGGCTGTCACCCTCAACTCACAGATGAGGAAAACTGAGGCCCCGTGCTTGGCAAGCAGGAGGTGGACCATAAACCTGATGAATCATTCTAGGAGAAGGAACAGGGATTTGAAATCAAGCCTGGTGGACTCTGAACCCCTTTTCTACTTGAAGGTTTTGCCAACTTTTTTTTTTTTTTTTTGAGACGGAGTCTTGCTCTGTCGCTCAGGCTGGAGTGCAGTGGCCGGATCTCAGCTCACTGCAAGCTCTGCGTCCCGGGTTTACACCATTCTCCTGCCTCAGCCTCCCGAGTAGCTGGGATTACAGGTGCCCGCCACCTTGCCCGGCTAATTTTTTGTATTTTTTAGTAGAGACGGGGTTTCACCAGGTTAGCCAGGATGGTCTCGATCTCCTGACCTCGTGATCCACCCGTCTCGGCCTCCCAAAGTGCTGGGATTACAGGCTTGAGCCACCGCACCCGGCCCTTTTTTTTTTTTTTTTTTTTAGCAATTTTTTCTTGTTTCCCAGCTCAGCTTGTGGGTCACGCGGTCTGCAGAGGACGGGGCAGGAGGCCCAGGCCAGCAGCCTGACCCATCTCCCTGGCTGACCCCCAGGAACCCTCGCCCTGCCACACAAAGTCCCCCTTTCTCCCTCCTACCAGCTCAGGGCGGCCAAGTGAACAGCAGAATACCAAGTAATTAAGCCGGCGCGCACCATCCGGGCGCCCGGGAACACTGTGGAGTTTCCCTTTTATGTTTATAGCAATTGTATGAAAATGTGCAACATGGAGCAGCACCAGCTGACAAATGAGACGAAACAGACAGGATTCCGGGCCGGCTTTTTTCCGGGCCTGATTGGCATTAATTGTGAGCGTTTACAAAGCACAACTCGGCGCCTGACATTTGCTTCAAGCGAACGTTTCCTTCTAATAGTTTTAATGATTACAATGGGAGCTGGTGATCACTACAGGAGGGAATGGGCTGCCTGGTGCCTGGCCTGGTCTCACCTAGGTCCCAGGAAAGGGGGATGTTTTCTGGGTCCCACTTTCCCTTGCTACCTGCTGCAAGAGGGCTGTGCAAGGTGCCCAGCCTTGGGCACTGGAACCCCCGCTCCGGGCCTGGCTGCCGGCACACACAGTTGGTAAGGCACACGGGGAACCCACAGGGTGCAGACCCAGGGGAGGGAGAGGGAGAGAAGGAAAAAGCAAGCAGGACTTGGCTGGCCTGGCTCTAAGGCTGGAGTACCGCGGTTTCCTCATCTGTAAAATGGGGGTAGGAAGTACCCCACAAATGCTGGCTGCTACTTTCTTGCTGTGTAACCTCGGCTAAGCTCTGGGCCAGACTCTCCTCACCTGAGGGGCAGGGACTTGGCCAGCTAGGGTTCCAGTCCCAGCTCTGGCCTCTTTTCAGCTGCCTTGGGAGAGTCCCTCAATCTCTCCGAGCCTCAGTTTCCCCCACCTGTAGAATGGAGTTCATCATTCCCATAGATCACAGGGTGGTTTCCGGATGCCAATGAGAAAGGGAATACAAATCCTGAATTCCTGGCAAGCCAAGTGTCTGTGTCTCATTTCCTCTCTGGAAAGTCCTCCAAATACCTCCCTCATGCATTCCTTCACTCACTCGTTCATTCATTCATTCAACATTGGGTGTCCCGATTAGAAACTTGGGAAGACATTAGTGTGCAAAGCAAAGGATCCCTACCCCCACCTCATAAGGGAAGAGAGATAACAAGCAGAGAAGCACTTTACATCCAGCACCCCCATTTTACAGAGGGAGAAACTGAGGCACAGAGAGGGAGGACCGACAGTCTAAAGTGACCCAGCTGGGATGGGGTGGCATAGGAATCGAACCCTGGCAGGTTGCTTCAGGTGAGTCCTCTCAGAAGCTCACACAGGCCCCGGGGGAAGCCTCATCTGAGGGCCTGAGGAGGCGGGCTGCTGGCGCCCAATGTCCTTTCCATCTTGGGTGGCATTCATCTGCAGAGCCAGGCTGGGCACCAGGGCA
Organism: Colobus angolensis palliatus; assembly: GCF_000951035.1. Classification (NCBI taxonomy): domain Eukaryota; kingdom Metazoa; phylum Chordata; class Mammalia; order Primates; family Cercopithecidae; genus Colobus; species Colobus angolensis. Next base: position 21,063,994 of record NW_012110919.1, on the reverse strand, counting down.
AGAGGCACCTCTGGGAAGAAGGGAGTCTGTGAGGCCTGGTCAGCCCCATCCTCCTGGAGTTGCGTTTCTTGGGTAGAAAGGGGACAGGAGGTGCCTCGTCCTTGGGGTCCCATGACATGGCTCTTTCACACGTTTCCACGAACACTGTGCAGTGCCCATTGCACACCAAGCCCTGTCTCACAGGCCATGCACACAGCATCAGCCAGGTAGCTGGAAAAGGCCAGGACCTGGTACTTGAACCGTGGCATGGCACGTGCCAAGGCCCAGAGCTGCGAGAGATCTCAGTGGGTTCAGGAGCTGCCAGCAGTTTGCTGAGGCTGTCCCAGCCTCTCTGCAGTCAGATCTCAACTTCTGGGTGGGTCCCCTGGGATCCTCTCATTTCTGCCCTATCTGGCCTTGCCAGGACCACCCTGCAGGAAGCCCCTGGGGATGGGTTGCAGCTCTGTGCTTGGCTCCAGCCAGAAAAACCTTGGCAATTGTTTCTTTTGGAGTTAGTTTGTGGGGTGGGGAGAAAAAAAAGGGGGAATTTTTTTTCTCTTTTGCATATGGTGGCACAGATGGGCCCATGATCCATAAAAACTGTTTGCAATTAAACTCCCACTTTGCATGGCTGGATTTGTCAGTTGTCTGAACCGGGAGTGGGGAGCTCCACACTGACAGGAAGACAGGACGCGGGATAGGGCGGGGCAGGAATTCAGCAGGAGGGGCGGAGGCCCAGGACCCTGCTCTGGGCTTGGGGCCCGGGCTGATGGGGCGTCACGGCAGCCCTGCCAGCTCCCTCTCCGGGCATCCCCCAGCCTTCGCCAGGAGTGGGAGCACAGCCAGGCAGCTGGGGTGGGGCTTGGCAGGGCTTCCCTGCCCAGTAGGGACTTGGCCAGTGCTGGGTGCCCTGACTGCAGGGGTAATGATGGTGGAGAAAAAGGAGCTAATCACCAGTATGTCCCCACCAGGGACTGGGCCTGGGACCCAGGACAGGAGAGGGTGGCTGGGTGGGGCAAGCCATAATGGGGGTTTGGTGGGCAAAGTGCAATGGCAGGTTCAAGACTGAGGTGCCAGAACCTCTGGCCTAGTTGGCAGAAAGAATCTACAGTGGTGCCAAGAAGTGCTGCCAAGGGCCAAAACTGGCTCCTTCCTCATCCCCAGGGAAACTGACCTGGCCTCCTTATGTCCCTTTGAAAGCAGGTAGGGAAATCAAGGCAGGTACTAAGAATATCTCAAGGGCCTGCGCTTCTCCTGCCCAACCAATGGGCTGTCTGCATTTGGGAACATTTTCAGAGGGCTTCCAGAATGGAGGCTAGGGGACTGCACTCCTCCCACCCGCCCCGGGCTCAAAATGCCAGCTTGCCACCCCTGCTGCTACCCTGGGATGCTTGCATGTTTGGGTTAACAAATGCATCATTTGGCTTTGGGAAATCCTGAGATTGCTAATAATTGTTCCCTGATGAAAAGAAATAAGGCCCTGATACCCCCTTCCCCCGCTCCCTCCAAGCTGGGAAAGAAAAGTCATAAAAATAGCTTGTTATCTCACCTATTGAGGCTCCGACTGGATGTTACTGCTAATTGGGTATAACATCCTTGTCTTGTTCTCTCAGAAGCTAAATCAAGAAAGCGCCACTGCTGTGAACTAATTATATCTCCGGCCTGCAGCCTGCAGCTTGTCTCTCCCTTTATTGAGTTAAAAAATGGTCACGAACCTTCATCTTTCATCCCCCCAAGCGCTGGGCCCACACTGCCCGCCAGGCATGGCTCGAAAGGTGCAGACAGCCCAGCAGGAAGGTCTAGGAGGGGTCCTGGGGACAGGCAGCAGGGTAGGGGAGTGGTGAAAGGGAAGCCCTGTCCCAGGTACCTGCCTGGCCCCCTCTTCTGCCCCTCACTGCCAGGCCTGGTGTTCAACTCTGCCTGGAGAGGGGGACTCTGGTCTCTCCCCACCTTGCAGCTGGGCCCCTGGAGAGGTCAGGAGCATTTCAGTCCGTGGAGTATTCATTCATTTATTCATTCAATCAATACTTCTTGGATGCCTACCTACTGTGCACTAGGCACTGTTCTAGGCCAACGCTTCTAGTAGACTGAAGGTAGCCCCCCCAAGCAACCTCACCCGGGGTTCACAGAGCTGTTGAATAAGTACTCTTACATGGGACCTCACTGTTACTCTGCTCAAATAGCTGCCAGAGCTCCCTACTATGGGAAGGCAAAGTCCAAACATCAAGGCCAGCCCTGGCTCCTTCCACAGTCCTCTCTCTCCACATTCTGGCCACATCTGGCTACACACTGCTCGCTTAGTAAACACTCCCTTCTGTCTGCCTCTGAGCTGCCTCTCACGCTGTTCCCTCCACCCTGAAGTTCACCGTTTCTGGCTCTGCCTGTCAGAAGCCCACCAGCCTTTAAAGCCTCCAAATAAATGACATCTTTTCTGGGAGGGCTTCCCTGTCTGCCTGCCACCCACAGTCCTGTCCCAGGCTGTGAACTTTGAGACCTGGGTCTGAATGCCAGCTCGACTACCCAACAAGTGTATGACCCTACTCTGCTTAGCTGAGCCAAGCCTCAGTTCCCTCATCTCTAAAATGGGTTAAGAATTTTCCCTGGACGCCGGGCGCGGTGGCTCAAGCCTGTAATCCCAGCACTTTGGGAGGCCGAGACGGGTGGATCACGAGGTCAGGAGATCGAGACCATCCTGGTCTACACGGTGAGACCCCATCTCTACTAAAAAATACAAAAAACTAGCCGGGCGAGATGGCGGGCGCCTGTAGTCCCAGCTACTCGGGAGGCTGAGGCAGGAGAATGGCGTAAACCTGGGAGGCGGAGCTTGCAGTAAGCTGAGATCGCGCCACTGCACTCCAGCCTGGGCGACAGAGCGAGACTCCGTCTCAAAAAAAAAAAAAAAAAAAAAGAATTTTCCCTGGAGATGCGGGGAGGCTTGCTGCAGGTGTTCTGCAGAATGATGAATGAGAGAGTGCCCAGGAAGGACTTAGCTCTCAGAAGGAACTCAATATATGCTGTTATCATCCAGACTGTCAGCGCTCAGAATCTGTACGGATGAACACAAGTGGGAGTTAGAAGAGGGTAACAGACCCTCCCACCTAAAAGGCTCTTGGGGCTTAAGAACAACCTGAACACACAGAGATACCCCAGAATCCCTTGCTGTCCCCCTGGTCCTCCGAGCCACATGGAGATGGACCAGAGGCACCCTGAGCTCACTGAGGCCTGGCAGGCAACTGGTTTCAGCTCACAGGCCCTGCTGATTGATTGGCGCTGCCTGCCCAGAGCCCTGGAAGGAACCCAAGGTCAGGGGAAGAACTCAGCAGGGGAAGAGGGCAGCAATTGATTGGCAATGTCTGCCAAGGGCACAGCGGTGTAAGGCAAGCCAGGCCTGCCACAGATTTGCCATCCTTGACATTTATGAAGGGCGCGGCTGAGTCTGGGTTGGGAGGGGTGGGGGAAGGTGACCTGCTGAAGGTTATGAAGCTCATAAAGGAGACAGCTGGCCCAGAGCAGGGTCCCCTCGGCCCCTGCCCAAGGATCCTACCATGCCCAATACCCTTACAGGCAGTGAAGAGGCAAAAGCTTGTGTGGATAATGAAGGGGGTTCTGTGGGCCTGCCATGTGGCCCAGGGCTACTGCTTTACATCGTCAAGGCTAAGTTTCTTCATTCACATGACAGGGATAAAAACACCTTTCAGAGAGGGATATGAGGATTAAATGAGAGAACAAAATGCCAAAGCAGGAAGCTCAGTCTGGCACACAGCAGATACCAGTGTCCTGTGATTCTCATAATAGGCGAAAGTGTTCAATTACAAGTGCCACCTCCTCCAGGGAGCCCTCCCTGGCTACTCCAGCCAGAAGTAATTGTTTCCACCTCTGATTTCCTTTAAGAGACTGGAGGTGGCCCAGGGCAGGGCCCACGTCTGGCTTGTTCACTGTTGTGCCCCCCTGCCCCTGGCACAGTGCCCACACACTGTGAATTCCTCCATTGTGGCGATTAACCCGCATGTACTTGTTGGGTGGCTGAGCTAGTGTGCTCAAGGCCTCTCCCTCGGTACACACCACCTTTCAGGGCAACTGGGGCTTGTTCATCTTCATGTCCCCAGCACCTGGCAGGGAGCCTGGCCTGGAGCAGTGAAGCTCTCTGAATGAACGGATGGATAAAGAGCAAAAATAGCAGTTCCTGTTTACTGCCCATTGGCTATCAGTTACTGCCAAGTCTCACAGCTGCCCTCTAAGGTGGTCCCTTGGCCCATCACAGATGAAGAGACGGAGATCTGCAGATGTCGAGGGGCAGGGCCAAGCTCTGCATTCAGGCCTGGGGGCTTCATGCCGGGAGGCCCTGCCACCTCTGCCTCCCCCAGTGCCAAGCTCAGGCCTGGACTCTGTGAGGCAGCTGCCCATGCCCTGGCAGCGAATCCTGGAGCAGACAGCTGGTGGCTGGACCTCCCTCCTCCTCCAAGGGAGGCCCCCCTCCCCACAGACTCTGGGTCATTAAGTTCTGCGTCATTAAGTCCCCGTCCCTGGGAGCCTGTTCACAGCCAGTCTCAGCCTCACCCCCTGACCTCCCAGGCCTTTGTCCCCTGTGCCCTATGCACAATAGCAGGGGCTCCCAGGGCCCCAAACAGCTGCTGTGGCTGGGACGCTGGCTTGCTGTGGGGCCAGGACTGGCCCTGGCCTGTACTCAAGCCCAGCCCACCCAGCTCTGAGGGGCTCAGCTAAATCCCGGCAGCACTCTGCACATGCAAGCTCACCCCACCCACAAGCCCATGAGAAAGCTGTTGTGACTCTCCTGAACAAAAGAGGAAACTGAGGCCCAGAGGGGTAAAATGATTTCTCTGAGGACACAGCCAGTGGGAGTGCAGGAGCTCTCTCTCACCGGGTTTCAGCCCAGGTGTGCAACTCCCAAGCTCTCTGCTGGCCTCTAAGGCACGGGGATCTTACCTGGCCCCTGCCTCTCAGATGCCTTCACTGGCCTCCCTCTTTCTCTGGGCCTCATGGCACCCTTAGCTCAGCACCCAATGCCCCTGCACATCCTCCTAGTTTATCTCCCTTTCACCTCCACCATCTCATAAGCTCCCCCTGCCACTCCTGCTCATGCTCCTGGGTCTCCAAACTCCATCTGCTGGAGACACCCCCATTTACTGAATGCTAGGTAGAGCCACTCAGTCCTCAGGGCACAGAGCACAGCCCCCTTTGTCAGGAAGCCCTCCAGGACCAGCTGCAGGTTTTCCCTCCTCCAGCCCTGCTCTGGCCCCGTCTAGAATTCAAGTTAACTGCAGACTCATCTTACTCCCTCTAGAGGCTGTGGGCCGTCTGATTCCTTATCACTTAGCCACTGGGACGGAGGCCACAGAGTGTCCTGGCTCAGTCTTTACCTAATGCCTGGCTTTACCGAATGGAACCACGAGGGGGTGGGAAGAGGAGGGAAGCTGGAACCCTGCCTCTGCCTTCCCATCTCTGGCTGCCAAGGAACCTCATACTTCTGCCACTCCCTGGCTGTGTGACCTCTGGCAGCAAAGTATAATACCTTCTCTGGGCCCCTGCTTCTCTGCAAAATGGGGATGGTATCAGCACGTGCATTTCTTACGGTTAGGATGTAGACTCTAGAAGGTACTAGACTGGTGACCTGTATCCAGGCATGATTACATGATTCCTGACTGTGGCCACTGGAGTGGCCAGGGCATGAGTTTGGGGTCAGAGAGACCCAGGTGGCGGTTGCATATTGGCTGTGTGGTCTGGGCAGGTCGCCCCTTCCCCAGGGCCTCCATTTCCCTAACTCTGAAGTGGCACTAACTCTGCCCACAGGAATGCAAGCCCCCCATCACAGAGACCCCATCTTTTGTTTGACGCATGCAGTAGGTATTCAGATATTTCTCAACTAAGCAATCAGGGGTCCAGGTGGAAGGAATCCATCCCTCTTCCCAGCCTCCACCCTCTCCAGAATCCCCCTCCCCACATCCAGCCCGTGCAGACTAAAATAGTCATTAGGCAGATTTCAAAAGATGTCAGTAGCTTATAATTATAGTCGACATCCTTCTGAGATAAAAGTGATTACCTTGGATGCAAATCACTTAGCAACCAATCAGGGCGGCGGGCGGCGCCCGCGGAGGTGACCGGCCGGCACCGCAGCCCTCCTCCCGCGGCCCGCAACGCACAGGCAGAGAAAGCGCACAATAGCTCTTGACACGCAAATGGGTTAACACAATAAAGGCGGCTCTGGCCGCTGCTGGGGGAGAGCAGCAATTCCCGACCCGCGGGAGGTAATAAAGCGGCCCTTTTGTGAGCGCCTCCTCGTTCTCACCCCCGCCCCGAGCCCAGAGGAATCGCCGCCTGATTGAATTACGGTTCATGAATATGAGCTGCTTCGCTGGCTTCCTCCGGTTTGTGAGGGATGGGAAGGCAGAGGGGCCGGAGGGAGGTTAGGGAGGGACCCCCGGCCAAGTCCCAGCCCCCGCAGAAGCTCAGAAAGGAGCCACGAGTGCTCACCGGGTGGATGGGTGGGGGCTTCAGTGGACAGAGAAGCCCCTGGCAGAGGCAGCTGGTAGGGTTCCAGCCTCTCCCTGCAAATGGGGTCTTCAACCCTTGGCTCCAAGGGACTGAGTCATTCAAGGCTCCCTTCTGAGGAGGAGGTTAACAGTAGCCATGACAACTTGCATTTATTGAGTGCTTACTGTATACTGAGTGCTGTGCTAGGCCCTCCCTGAATTCTCACCAGACCCTGCGCAGTGAGTGCTATGGTCGCTCCTTCTGACAGATGAGTAAACTGAGGCTCAGAGAGGCAAAGGTACTCACCCGAGGTCACACAGCCTGCAAGCGGTGGGCTGAGAGTACGATCCAGGCCCAACCCACGCCAGAGCCTGGCACCTAATCAGGAGCCACTGCCCATCACCAGGGCGCCTCAAGTTTCTCATCAAGGGGGTTCAGCAGCCCAGCCCAGGTCTGGTTTAGTCCAGAGCAGGCCTAAGGCTCAGAAGGGACAAGGGATGGACGGCTTACAGGAATTAGACAAGTGAGAAGGATTAGTGGGGGTGGGGGTAGGGCCAACCTTGAGAGAGGAGACTGCTCCCAGAACCGAGGTGACCTCTTCCACGCTTACAGGAAGGGATGTCCAGGGTTACTGTCCTTGTCAAGGGAGATCACTGGATCCTCTGCCCTGCTTAAACCTTCCCCATCCACCTGAGGCTCCTCTTTCCCCATCAGGCACGAGGGCCCACACACATCACTGGCTGCTCTGGGGCCACTCCTGCCACCCAGAACAGTCTTCTCACTCCTGTCTGGCACATTCCTATTTGTCCTCTTCGTGACTCATGTGGCACCTCTCCTCTAGGGCTTCCTGACCCTCAGGCTGGGTCAGGAACCTCATCTACTAAAATCTGCCCTTGCCCCGTCTACATCCCAAGAAGGTCCCTGGGGTGGCCAGGGGCAGTCTCACCACCTCCCTCCAAGCAAGCCCAGAAGGGCAGATGACAAGGAGTGAGTTTCAAGCCACACCGTCCTTCCCCTAGTGCTGGAGAAAGGAGTCCTGGAGGAGAGGGAAGCAGACAGACCACAAGGCCGGGCGGAAGTTGTTAGTCTGCTCAATGCTGACCTGTAGGTCATAGGAAAAGAGGATTCAAATCTGCCTTTCAGTGTGGACAAAGCATCTTGGTGGGGCCAGACTCCCCCTCCATGGCTGATAGCCTCTGATGCCTGCAGGGACCCCTGACCAATAAGTAGGGGTGTCCCCCAGACCCATGGGAGGAGGTGGTAAGACCCCAAGACTCTGGAGCCAGGAGGGCAATTCAGGGCCGAACCTCTGCAGCTGCCTGGCTGATCACCTGTAGCCCATCACTTCCTCTGTTTAAGCCTCAGTTTATTTATCTACAAAATGGGCCACAGCATATGAGCCGCTCCAAGGAGTAACTGAGATCGTGTAAAACGCCTGGCATATAGGGAGATGCTGAGAAAGCTGGCACTCCCTCCTGCTCATCGTCTGGCACGCTGATTGCCAAGCCCAGGGAGATGAGGGAAGGGAACAGAAGGAATTGCCCAATTCTGACAGCCTTTCCCTCTGCCTTGGCTGTGGAAGTGTAAATACTCGGCGGAGGGCCTCCAACTGCCTGTGTTTGTGAATCTCTGGCGCGCACTCCGAGTTTGTTTCTAAACTGGGAAGCTTCGAGAGGCAGCGCAAACAGCCCTTCTGCCCACCTCTCCCGGCTCTCCCCCAATCTGCTGTTGCTCCTCTGTCCTTGGAAGCTTGTGTGTTTAACGACACCATTTCAGCTGGAAATACCATCTCCCTGCCAAGCCCCCAAAAGCAGCTCCACTGATATTTATTGACCTGTTAATCTAGCTAGAGAGCCTGGTAGAAGAGCAGGGAAAATGCTCGCTGCGGAGACCGGGGCCTGGCTTCTCCTAATGACCCGAACACACACTTTCTCTGCTCTTACCCCGCCCCACGCTGCTGAAGCAATGACACAGTTTTCGAACCTTTTCCTAGAAATGTGATCACAGCAGTTTCACCAGCATCCGACACTGGCAGTAATTGCTGGAAGGGACCTAGACGAATCCCAGAACCAGCAGCAGGATGCTGGCTGGGGGTTCTCTGGGCCTTTGCAGGGAACAGGGCCAGTACTGGGGTGTGTGTCGGTTGGGGGGTGCCCTGGCAGAGACACAGTTTATTCAGACCTTGGTACTGATGGGCCTCACTTGCCCGCCATTCACTTAAGCAGCCTCACAATATGCTTGTTGAAATCCTCTCAAATACCAGAAGGAGCAGGGGCCAGTCAGGAGTTCCAGGTTGGCCAAGGCCCCTCACCTTGGGATAGAACAGCATGAGGAGCCCCTGGACTAGAGGGTGCAGCAGGCAGCAGCTCCTCTGCACCTTCCCTGGCTCGGGGAGGGGCACCCACATTTTCCCGAGCAGAAGTAGCCTGTTGGAGGGCCGGAGACCCACACCTCTCTGGGGACCCTGGGAACTTTAGCCTGCCGGCTGGGTACACGGTGGGTTTCAGAGAGGTCTCTTCTACAGCATCTCTTTTCAAAACAGAAAGTTGCTCTGTCTGGGAGGCCTGAGCCCCCAGGCACTGCCAGGCTACATGGGCAAAGCTCTGAACACCTGTCCTTGGGGGGAGGAGCATCAACAGGGACAGCTGGCACTGCCTCCCTCCCCCACCTCATGGGGCGCTAAGGATTTAGGTCAGAGGACTGCAATGATGGGGGTGGGGGGAGTCTGCCTTCACCCCTCCATTACGCAAAGGCATCCCCTGGTTACCACGACCCTGGCCCCTCTGGCCTTGGGTCAAGGCAAATGGTGTTGCCACGGCAACCCCGGTGACATCAGAAACTGAGCCTTGACATCACGTCACGTCGTGCCCCTACTAGGGAACCTACCGTCCCTGCGAGTTATTTGTGGGAACGTGGTTTGAACGAGGGCTCTGCTAAGGTCTAGCCCCACGGGGCACAAGCCTCAAACGTGGCCACCTGCGTTTCTGGAACCCCCAAACCCCCCTCTGAGGTGATTTCCCTTGAAGATCTCAGACGTTGCTGCTCGGGAGACCCTCAACGTTTTCCCATCCGGGGTGTCCCCCACCTCCCAGCCCTTCCAAGACACTGGAGTTCCCGGGGAATTTTCGGATGACAGAGCTGCTATCTTTGTTAGCTTTACGGGTGGGGTGACCTTTCCTCTCTGGCAACCAACCCGCCCAGGGCCCCCCGGAATCCGAACGGGCCCCCAACCTCCACTCCCGTCGGCTGGCCGGTCTGAACAAGTTGTGTTCGGAGGGAGAAACGGGGCAGGCAAGGGTTATCGCTGCTTCAGGACCCCCAACGCCAGAGGGTGCCCCCAGCTCCAGCTCAGAACCCCGCCCCGCACAACTCACCGGATCAGCCAGGCCGTCGAAGGGCACCAGGTCTCAGCTACCACGACGCTCCGCTCGGCGGGTCGCAGCCATCCAGGAGTGGCAGAGGCTGCCTGAGGAAGCACCCCTTGGGGGCCGATGCCTCTCTCCGGGTGGGAAGGGGCGCTGTCGGTGAGGGCTATCCGGGCGCCAGCCCCGGCCGTCCGAAGTCGGGTGGGGGAAGAGGGGCTCCGCTCAGCGGGGGTCACGCCCGCCCCGGACGGGGGCCGCGCGGGCGCTCAGGCGACGCATCCTCGCCGGGGCCCGTAATCGCCGCGTCCGGCGGGCGGCGCTGCGTCTCCCCTCGGGGCCCCGCTCAAGGCTGCAGCTCGGCCTGCGCCGCTCCCAGGGCGCCCTCTCCGCCCGCGCTGGCAGCCCGGCGGCCGCGGCCCCTTTCGCCAGCCCCAGCTGCAGCCTCTCTTTGTTGCTTCCTCTCGCTCGCCCGCCCGCCCGCGGCTTGCAGCCCCCCGTTCGCCCCAAGGTGGGGGGAATGTCTCCTCTAGGGGTTGCACGCACCCGCAGCGGCCCCGGCTCCTCGCCGGACATACACCGGGCCCCGCAGGTTGCAAAGAGCAGCGGCGAGAATGCACCGGCCCCTCCTCCTCCTGCACTGAGCCCCGGGTGTTGGGGGAGGGGAAGCCGGCGAGCAGCGGCGGCGGCAGCGGGCGACGCAAGCTCGGATGCAGCCTCGGGGGCCTCGGCGCTGAGAAACAGCCGATCCCAGTGGCGCAGGGCGGACACGGGGACGGCCCGGGGGACTGTGCA
>NW_012110919.1:21029033-21052079 GCF_000951035.1 Colobus angolensis palliatus | reverse complement strand
GATTACAGGCTTGAGCCACCGCGCCCGGCCGTACGTACTATTATTATACTTCCAACTTATGGAGGAAACTGAGGTTAGGAGATGTGGAGTGACACGGTCCTGGATGTTTTTGTCCTAAGGCTTATTTTTGGCAGCGATGTGTTTTTGGCATCACAGTTGTGATCTGTGGAGCGCTAACTATATAACCCAGCACGTCGCTGAGCAATTTGCAAGCTACACCTTCTCAGCTACACAGCGCTGAGCAATTTGCAAGACGTACCACAGGAGACAGGCACTAGCCTACTCCCCCACTTAATATATAAGGAAACTGAGGCAGAGTTTCACATCAACCTGGGGTTCACATATGAATCTATCAAACTATACTGTGCTTTGCCTTCCACTTTTAAAGAAGTTTCCTGGGTTCTCACAGTCCATGGGGCGGCCCGTCTAGCAGTCTCATTTACAGATGGGGAAATTGAGTCCTGGGTGGGGCAGTTCCCTCAGTTGCCATGTGTCCATCACACAGCAATGTAGGAAGCTAGCTTTCTGGGATAATAACAAAGATCCCCACAGAAATGCAGAGCAGCAGCCAGATCCGCCACCCCTCAGGCTATGCCTGTGTGATACCTGGAGTCCCACAGAAACTGGGTGGGATTCCAGCCCTGCCCTTGATGGTGGTTGGTCTTGGCCATTTACCTTCACGGGTATGCGCTTCAGTTTCTTGTCTGTGAAATGGGGGGCATCATAATTCCTACCTTACAGGTAGTTTTGAGGGCAAAATGAATTCTTGCGTGTAAAGGACTCAAAACACACATTAAGTGCTCGATAAATGCCCGCTGTACTCACCCTTTGGAGACCCTGGGGTGTGTATCCAGCGGACGGGCTGATTATAGACGGGCCCTACCCTACTTCCAGGAGCCAACCCACCCCGCCGGGAGAGGCGCCGGCGGCAGACCTCCAGGGCCGGCCCAACTAGGCCACCCGCCGCCTTATCTAGGGCAGGAGCTCGCCCTGTTTCAGGCCTCTGAGCGGCTGCTCCGCACGCCGTTCCCAGCAGCTCCGCTCTATTTCTCCGCAGCCGCCCCCATCTCCTCCCCTTCCCTCCCCAGGTTGAAGGTGGGGGTGGGGATTTACCTGGAAATGTGATACGCCGCCAGCTGCTTCCCGCTCGGGCCAGCAGCCAGGGCTGCGGGGACGTCAGGGAGGGCGGCCGGGGCGACTGGATGGGTGGACCCAGGGTGTGGACAGGTGGGGAGACCAGACTTCAGCTGAGGACAGGGCGAGGGACAGTAACAACCAAACCCTGGGACGTGAGAGAGATCGCGAAGAGGAGGAGAAGGCAGCAGGTCACACCACAGCCTGTCCAAATTTGGTATTTTTTTCATTGTAGGTCACCATGACTTCACACCTACTGTGTATCAGGCTTGTGCTCATTGCTATTTATGTCATATAACTCCTTTTACCCTCGCAGAAACCCTATACGGTATATACAATCACTATGTACATCCTACAGCAGAGGAAGGCCACGTGACTTACCTAAGGTCACACAAATGACAGAACCAAAGTCCAAAGCCCTGACCTTGATTTATTGCACCTTGTGGCAGCCACTGTTTGACCGTGAGGGGAGCTTCTTCTCTTCTCTGGACCTCAGTTTCCCCTGCCATGAAATGGAGGGTAGGACCCAAACCCCAGCTGTATCAATCAGACTCTCCTCGGTGGGACAGCAGTTTCCAAAGTTCCTGTGTGATTCCTGGTACAGCCAGGGCTGACAACCCCAGGTAGAGAAGATCTCAAAAGATGAGTCCATGATGCGTTCATGGTGGAATTTCCGACAGCAGCAAGCTCCAAGGCAGCTGTCCAGCTGGAGAGGTCAGAGACTTCCAGGTGCCTGTCACTCCCCTCCAGGCAGGTGAATGCCCCGTAAGATGTTCTGCCCCCCTCCCCCATATGCCCATCTCCCTGAGGTCAGACCCTCGTGCCTTTGCTCTTGGTCGACTCCAATAACTGCGTTATGTGATTGGAGACAGTGTCAAGATGGATTTGCCACGGTCCATAAAACCACCAGGCAGGCCAGCCCCGGAACACTGGCTCTGGCCAGGGGTCCAAGAGGCCCTGAGGGGACAGGGGGCAGAGGGCATCTCATCCCTCACTGTTCTTGTTTGCCTTCGGCGCACCAACCTTGCTGAAATACCTGCATATCCTTGCACGTGCCTCTGTCACCTCCAGGTCATTGCTTATGCTGTCCCTTCTACCTAGAATGCCCTCCCTCCAGGTAGCTAACTCTTGCTCCTCCTTCAGAGTTCAGCCAGAGTGCTGCCTCCTCCAGGAAGCCTTCCCTGACTACCCTGCTCCAGGCTGGAGCACTTCCCCCTTCACAGATGTGTGCAGTGTGTGTTATAATGGCCCACTTCTTTGTCAGGCTTCCCACTGGCCTGGGGGCTTTTCCAGGGCAAAGGCTGCATTCAGACCGTTTTATTCCTAGCACAGGCCTGACAGAGAGTCAACACTCAATGAAGGTCTGTTGACTTAATCTCTGAATCACTGAATGAATGTGGCCCAAGTTTTTGTTTTGTTTTGTTTTCATGTACAGGGATAGAATGAAGAGGAGAAGGGAGTGGAGTCAGGCTGACTGGGCTACTAACCATATGACTCAGCCGCTCTGTGCCTCAGTTTCCCCCATCTTTGAAGTGGGATTAATTGCCATTTCAATTAATCAAGGCATCACTCAAGGGGCCCAGAGCCTGGAACTTTTGTTCCCGTCCTCCCATGTATGTAAGGTTAGTTTTGCTCTTCTCTGTTTTGTTTTGTTTGTTTGTTTGTTTAGAGACAAAGTCTCACTCTGTCAGCAGGCTGGAGTGCAGTGGCGCCATCATAGTTCACTGCAGCCTGGACCTCCTGGGCTCGAGCCATCCTCCCACCTTAGCTTCCTGAGTATCTAGGACTACAAGGTGCACGCCCCCATGCCCAATTAATTTTTAAATTTCTTGAAGAGATGGGCTCTTGCTATTTTGCTCAGAATGGTCTCAAACTCCTGGGCTCAAGTGATCCTCCCACCTCAGCCTCCAAAAGTGCTGGGATTATAGACATGAGCAACCCAGCCCGTCCTTGCCTTGCCCTTCTCTGGTCTCACGCACTGAAGCCTGAGCATTCCCCCTTTAAGTCTGCTGATTCCTTCTCTCATTCAACATTTTCTAAGTACCTGCCCTGTGCTTGACACTGGGAATTCAGCAGTGACTCAGACCAAGACATAGGCCTCTTGGAGCTCAGGTTTCATGGGGCCCAGAGAAGGCAACTAACAGGCGTCATCCAGGGTACTAGTAGAGGGGACAACCCGGAGCAGGCACCTGACTCAGCGGAGGGCCAGTGATGGTAAAAAGGCAAGTCAGCTACCCTGGGAAAAATGGGTAGGGGGTAGCCAAGGGCAGAGGTGAGGGAAGAGCATCCCTGGCAGAGGGAACAACCAATGCAAAGGCCTAGTGTTCCAAGTGAGGGAGCTGTGAACACCCCAAGAGCAGAGGTGGGTGAGAGGTGAGCAGGCAGAGATGGGGCATTTATCCGGGCAGAGGGGGCAGGCCTGCTCCAGCCTCCCACCCCACCCCCAGTTGCCTCACCTGCCCTCATTGCTGTGATCTAGGCCAGAGCCCGGAGGGAGCCGAGCCCCCATTGGTGCATGCCACGTAGGTTTTTCAGAGATAATTTAATCAGAGCTATTAATAAGCAGAAAAGAAAGAGCTCTTTATGCTCCTCCTGGAGAAAAGGGGAAAGAAGAAACACGTGTAACCTTGTTATTCACCCAGCCCAGCCCCGCCCCCCAGTACCTGCATCTCTCTCTGGAGCAGGCCTAGTGGGGCAAGGAGGAGGGGGCAAGCCATGTGTAGGGCTGAGGAGGTCCAGGTGGCCTCAGGAACCGAATGCTGCCAAGCTCCCTGACTACACCCCACCCTCAGTCCCTTCTGGCCACTTTAGTCTCCTCTTAGTTACTTGAAGGTGCCAAACTATTTCCCACTTCAAGGCCTTGACCCAAGCCGTTCCTTCTGCCTGGAACATTCTTCCTTTTGCTCTCTGGTTTGTTCTCATACTTCCAGCCTCAGCTTAAATGTCACCTCCTCGGGTAAGCCCTCCCTGACTACCTGATCTGAAGTTATTTTCCCCAGAACACCTCCCTTTTGTTTTGCTTTCCCTCTCCCCAGTTCTTACTGCTGTTGGCAGCTCTCTGAGCACTTGCAGAATGATGTTTATTTTCTTATTTTTTATTTTATTTTTGAGGCAGACTCTGTCGCACAGGCGGAAGTGCAGTGGTATGATCTTGGCTCACTGAAACCTCTGCCTCCCAGGTTCAAGCAATTCTCCTGCCTCAGCCTCCCGAGTAGCTGCAATTATAGGCGTGAGCCACCATACCTGGCTAATTTTTGTATTTTCTTATTTTTCCAGGAGAGACAGGGTTTCACCACGTTAGACAGGCTTGTCTTGAACTCCAGCCTCGGCCTCCCTAAGTGCTGGGATTACAGGCATGAGCCACCACTCCCGGCCTGGTTGATTTTTTTTTTCTGTTTCCCTATCTAGACTCAGCTCTGGGAGGGGAGAGACTGTCTTTTCTTCACCACTGTGTCCCCAGCACCTTGCATAGTCACTGGCACATAGCAGGATCTAGGTCATTATTTGTGGACGGAGTTGGAGAAGGTTCAGAGGGATTGGTTGCAGGGGAATTGGGATAGGAACCAGGAGGTGGTAGGGGGTCCCTTCCACCTGGGAGACCCCCTCAGAGGATCAAGAACCATTAAATGTCCCCCTTGTTTCACCAATGGGGACCAGGAGGCCCAGAGAGGGGAGGGCACTTGCCCAAAGTCATGCAAGTTTGGGCCAGAAGTGGGATTTGAACCCAGAGCCCTTTCAGGGCATCTGGTTCCACATGAGTCTCATCTCAAACACTTGCTCTGTGTTGAGGAGGGGTCTGAGGCCTTGCCCAGGCTCAAAAGTGAAAGATTGCGGTGCTGCCGTGGATTAATGATGTCTGCCATGAGTCTGGGGCTGGATGTTGGGCTATTCCTGATAGCATGGGGGCTATTTCCCATTTGTGCTTTTAAGTTTGAAAGAGCTCAGTGAGTTAAGAGACTTGGTTCCTTCAGTCGGCACTGCCATCTTATCACGTGACCCCTCAGATAAGAGAGCCAACTTCCCTGGGCCTCGGTGTCCTTATCTAAAAGATTACCCCAGCCCTGCCTAAATCAAGGACTGTAATGATGGACGGGTGCGGTGGCTCACGTCTGTAAACCCAGCACTTTGGGAGGCTGAGGCAGGTGGATCACTTGAGGCCAGGAGTTCTAGACCAGCCTGACCAACATGGCAAAACCCCATCTCTGCTAAAACTACAAAAATTAGCCGGGCGTGTAATGAGAAAATGGATATAACATTTCCTCGAGCCTAATGTGTTCTACAAATATAATCAATGATTATTATTGTAAAATATATTGACAACAATAATCTATGAAGGCCCCATTGTGGACCAGGCATTACCCCAGGTGCTTTGCATACATGATCTGTTGACTTTGCAACACGCCCATGAAGAGGAACTGATGGCTTGTGTTACAGATGCAGATTCTGAGGCTGGGGTCACTGGCCTTGCTGAAGGTCACGCAGAGCTCCTGAGTAGGTGGAGCCAATATCTGAACCCTGGTCGGTTTGTTCACCATAGAGGGTTTCTGACTTAGCTGCGGTCCTTACCAGACGGGAAATAGTGATTGGAGGCAAGGTTGGCCCCCGCCATCCCCCTCCAAGGCTCTCTCTGTCCTCTGGCCAGCCGGGCTTGGTTCTCCCAGGCTCTGAGTGGCAGGGAGATTTCCAGGGGATTAAATCCAGCCAGCCCCGCCTCCCCTCCAACCTGGAAAGGCCAGTAGGCTCTCCCAGGTCCTCCTAAGCCCTCCTGGCAGATTTCCTTTTGTACAAAAAGTTATTGACTTATCAAGGTTAAAATACATTCAGCGCAGGCCAATAAAACAGGGATACCGCCGCATCCCGGCTGCCATGTGCAGCCTGGTTTTCATGGCAACAGGCCCTCTTCTGCACATTAAACGGTTCAGTTGTGCAAAGTTCAGGCGTTACATAAACAGGGAGTTAACAACAGCAGTAGAAATCAATGTCTGGCCAGGCATGGCCCGGGGAGATAGCATTGATTGGACCCTTCGTCATCAATAGGCTGGGCCCCAGCTTCTTGCCCAGCTGTACTGGGCTCCCTCCCGCAGCCCCAGACCTGGGCTCAGACCCAGGGAGCTCCAGGAAGGTTCTCCCGCCCTTGCCACAGAGCCCCTTTCTGGCTGGGATCCAGGAGTTAGAGGATCTACTAAACTGCCTGGAGTTGTTCTGTAAACCATTGTCGCTCAGAGATGCCACTCCATGTCCTTAAAATATGTTCTTGCCATTGTTAATGGAGCCAGTGTCTCATTGCCTTTTAAACCATCTTTGTAACAAGGAACAATCCTGCTGCCTTTATGTTCAGTATAAAAACCAGTGATATATCAAGATGTGCCCCAGGTCAAATAGGCTGAAATATGAAACCAAACTGGCTGTGTGACCTCAGGTAAGTTGCTTCACCTCTCTGATCCTCAGCTTCCTATACTCTAAAAAGGCAAGAATGACAGCACCAACCTCGTGGGGCTGTAAGGGAGGAGAAGATGAAGAGATGTATATGGAGTCCCTAGCTTGGGCCTGAGGAATGGCTTTTGTCAGGAAACCTACCCTCTGTATGTCTTCACCCTGGTTCCAGCAGACACCCTGATGATGCAGAAAAAGCAAGGAACTAGGAAGTGATATTTGGGTTCAAATCCAGCGCCATCACTAGCTGTGTGACCTTAGGCAAGTTACTTCACCACTCTGAACCTGAATGGATTCACCACTCTGAATCCATTCCCTGATCTATCTGTATGTTGTTGCTTATTCTTTTTTTTATCTCAACATTGTCTCATATAAAATGGGGAAAATTCTCTTGCAAGAGTGAAGGAAAAAATTCAATGAGTTCAACCACATGAATATGCTGGGCGCATGGAAAATGCCCAGTAAAGATTTACTGAATCAAATCCTTCCTTCAGTGTTCCAATGTCAGATCCACCCACCCTTGCAAAATGGAAAATCTCATGGGCTTTCTCTCAGGAAAGGGATGGCTAAGAGGAAATAATTATCTGTTTCACTTATTGGAAGGCTCTAAAGTCAGGGACTTGGTCTTTTTCATCTCTGTATTAATGAACTATGTATCTATGCATGATACATACATACATACGTACGTACTATCATCTATGTATGAACTGTGAGCAAGTGTGATATAAGAATTGGTTGTGAGGCCAGGTGCGGTGGCTCACACCTGTTATCCCAGCAGTTTGGGAGGCTGAGGCAGGAGGATCGCTTGAGCCCAGGAATTTGACATAAGCCTGGGCAATGTGGTGAAACCCCGTGTCTACAAAGAATACAAAAATTAGTCGGGCATGGTGGTGCACACCTGGAGTCCCAGCTACTCCGGAGGCTGAGGCAGGAGAATTGCTTCAGCCTGGGAAGTGGAAGCTGCAGTGAGCCAAGATTGTGCCACTGCACCTCAGGCTAATCAATAGAGCAAGACCCAGTGTCCAAAAAGAAAAAAAAAAAGTGATTGTGCCCCTTTTCCACCAACTTTCTCTTGTGCCCCGAGGCAGAAGATCAACTCTTCCAAAGCAGGGCGGGGCTAAAAGATGGATGGAGCCTGGATCCCTGAATCACTTGTGGATGAAAGCTGCCCACCTGTTGATCAATGACAATGACATAAGCTTTGAAACTGTTGCATAATATAGACTGCTTACGTGCCTGTGTCTGTTGCAGCCGCTGGTGTTGCCATCACAAAGTCACAGGGTTTCCCAAAAAGAACTCAAACTCCTCACTATAGCCCTCTCTGAGACATGAAATCTTGCAGGGCTGGGAGGGTGCCCTTATTTGATAAATCAAATACAGGAAAATATTAATGGTAGACACCAGGTGGTGGATATTAAAGTGTTCATGGGCCGGCCGCCGTGGCTCAAGCCTGTAATCCCAGCACTTTGGGAGGCCGAGACGGGCGGATCACGAGGTCAGGAGATCGAGACCATCCTGGCTAACACAGTGAAACCCCGTCTCTACTAAAAAAAAGAAATACAAAAAACTAGCCAGGCGAGGTGGCGGGCGCCTGTAGTCCCAGCTACTTGGGAGGCTGAGGCAGGAGAATGGCGTAAACCCAGGAGGCGGAGCTTGCAGTGAGCTGAGATCCGGCCACTGCGCTCCAGCCTGGGAGACAGAGCGAGACTCCATCTCAAAAAAAAAAAAAAAAGTGTTCATGGTAAATGTCTTTCAACTTTGCTGTATGTTTGAATTTTTTCATAATAAAATGCTTGAAAAAAATCTGATCTTGTGTTTTCAAAACACTTCTAGGAGTCTTAGGGTTTTAGGAAGATGACTCAGGGACCTCTAGTTGGTGAAAGTGGTAGGCAGAGGTAGTGGAAAAGATAAAGCTCTGGAATCTGCACTCCAGCCTCTACACTGCCAACTTCAACTAGAGCATGTTCAATTTTAATCTGAAGTCAGGGACCTGGTCTTTTTCATCTTTGTATGGTCAAGGCTTGGCACAGAGCCCAGGTATACAGCAAGAGCTCAATATGTGCTTGTTGAACAAAGTTGAACTCTTCTGGAGAGATGGCTAGGTCCCCTCTGACCTGGCATGGGTGGCATGAAGACAGGGGGATAAATCCCTTTTCAAATTGGGGTTCAGTGTTTTTACAGTTTCAACAATAAAGGTTTGAAAACTTCTAGTTCAATCCTCTCCTGTCATCACTGGGGAAACTGAGGCTCAGAGAGGGGAAGAGATTAGCCACAGTGGTCCAGTGGCTGCTCATCAAACTCAGACTCAGGTTTCCTGGTCCATGGGACAGTTTCTTTCTCGAAGTTTCCGGGGAGACTCCACCCTGGGGGCTACTGAGTGAAGGAACGAGGGTTGGGCACAAGTTTGAACTCCCCTAACCCATGCCAACCAGTTAGAGCCCTCTGCTTTTGGCTGTCTTATACATTGGGTATCATGGTATTTGACCAAAGGGACCTGTGGTTGGGGAGTGGCTATTTTTTTTTTTTTTTTCAGAGGGAGTCTTACTCTGTTGCCCAGGCTGGAGTGCAATGGTATGATCTTGACTCACTGTAACCTCTGCCTCCCGGGTTCAAGTAATTCTCCTGCCTCAGCCTCCTGAGTAGCTGGGATTACAGGCACCTGCCACCATGCCCAGCTGATTTTTGTGTTTTTAGTAGAGACGAGGTTTCACCAGGTTGTCCAGGCTGGTCTTGAACTCCTGACCTCAGGTGATCTGTCCACCTTAGCCTCCCAAAGTACTGGGATTACAGGCATGAGCCACCGCTCCCGGCCCTGGGGAGTGGCTATTTGAGAGGTGATGGGAGGACAATGGGGAGGACTCAGTGAGCCAACAGTATCCTCGGGTGGGACCCTTCCCCCCCCCCTCCATCCCAGCACCATCCCCTCCTCTGGAGCTGCAGTGGGAAGATGGATGGGAGGAGGCAGGACTGGGACAGATCATGCAGGAATGATGGATTTGGACCCCAACCAGAAGCCCCCAGGGTCATCTGGGACCATGAACAGAGGTGAGAGGTCACCCATGCAGGGCAAGTGGTTCAGCAAAGGACAGGAACGAGGAGTCAGCTCAGGGTTCTGAGAGTTAGTGATGGTCTTAGGGTTGGCATGTACCCTAAGCCTGGCACTCCTCTAATACTAGCTGCATCCTTCCTTCATTCAGCAACTCTAGTGTGCCAGGTGCTAGACTGGAGATTCCAGGATAAACGGGCACTGCTCCTGCACCCAGGGGCTCAAAGTGCAGGCAGGGAGAGGGCAGATGGGAAAAGAAGAGCAGCGCCACCCCCACCCCTTGAAAACAACCAGCCATGTGACCTTGGGCAGGTCCCATCACCCCTCTGAGCCTCAGTTTCCCCATCTAGAAGATGAGAATAATTACAGTTCCAAACTGATCATGTGCGTGATGAATTTGGCACAGAGCTTAGCATGGAGAAAGGATGGCTCTCTTCCCCTAACTTCCAATTACAAGAGAAGGGAAGGGTCTCTTTACCCCATCTGGACTGTTTCAGGTGAGGCAGAGGCATGGATTTTTTTTCTTTCCTTAAGACAGGGTCTGGCTCTGTCACCCAGGCTGGAGTGCAGCAGTGTGATCTCGGCTCACTGTGACCTCCGCCTCCCAGGCTCAAGAGATCCTCCCATTTTAGCGTCCTGAGTAGCTGGGGTTATAGGTGTGCACCACCATGTCTAGCTAATTTTTGTATTTTTAGTAGAGATGGGGTTTCACCATGTTGGCCAGTCTGGTCTCCAACTCCCAAACTCAAGTGATCTGCCCACCTTGGCTTTCCAAAGTGCTAGGATTACAGGCATGAGCCACCACACCTGGCCTTAGAGGCATGGATTTGAATCCTTGCCCCACTTATTAGCTGTGTGACCTTCCTCTCTCTGGGCCTTGGATCTGAATAATAATAATAAGAAGAAGAACTGCTTTGTCCAGTGGTTATGATGCTGTAGTAAGTTAAAATATGAACATGCTTAGAATAGTGCCTGGCCCACAGCTAACACTCAGTGAATGTTAACCTTTGTTGTTAGTGCTACAATGGACACTGAGCCTGCAATAGCAATAATAACACCTACAATAGCAATAATAACAACATCAATATTGGCCTAGTGCTAGATGAGGACTTGGAGACCACCTAAACTGGTCTGGTGCCTGGGTGCCAACTCTGACCCATCAGGAGGGAATACCTGGAGCATTGGCTTGGGTTGTTTTGCTATTTCATCTGGGCTCAGTGAATGGTGCTGCAACTGATTAGCAATGTCTGCTGTGGGCAAGGAAGGGGAAAGTTAGGGAAGCCATGCTATTGATTAGCCATTCCTGATGCTGGTCCAAGCCCTCTCCTTTTACAGATGAGGAAACTCAGAGAAGGAAGAGGGCAGCTCAGAGGAAGCTCAGAGAAGGACTAAGACTTGCTTAAGGCCACACAGGCAGTTAGAGACAAGGCTCCTGAGACCGCCTCTGCAATTCCTTGCTGGGCCCTGGTCTATGTCATTTAATCCTGCAGAGAAGAGTCATTATTTCTCCATTACATTTCCCAGTCTGTTTTCTGGAAGGAAGTTAATTGATTTAAACTTTTCCAGGATGATTCTCCCTCCTCCTGCCCTCCCCTGGGCCCCCGATTCTATTATTGCTCTGCCTCACGGAAATAAGGAGGTGGCATCTGGGAGAGCAAGCACGGTCTCCAGGCAGGGCCTCCACATGGGCATGGAGTGGAGAATGTGGGCTCTGCCTGAGGCTGGGTCTTCTGGGCACCTTCATGTATAATGACAATAACTACTAGGACTCAAGTGTATGGAGTTGGGTTACCATCAAGAGTAGCTACCACAGCCTGGAGGGTTCACTGGCTCTTCACATCCCCCCAGTTTGCAGAAGGGGAAACAGAAGCATAGAAAGAGTTCCAGAGCTGGTATTCAAAGCCAAGACTGGCTGGCTCCAACTTTCTCATGCTTTTATTTATTTTTAAATTTTATTTTACAGAGACAGGGTCTTGCTATGTTACCCAGGCTGGTCTCAAACTCCTGGATTCAAGCAATCCTCCCACCTTGGCCTCCCAAAGCACTGGGATTACAGGTGTGAGCCACTGGGCCCAGCCCAAATTCCATATTCTTTACTATTCATAATCACTGCCTCCTTGGCTCTGTCAAAATCTGATCGCCCCAAATGCTGTATTCACATTCTCACCCCAGACCCGCAAAGCTGGCTGAATGGTGATCTTTGGCACTGTTTGACAATGAAGAAACTGAGGTCCAAAGTAGGGGAGTGAAGGATCCTGAGTCCCACCACAAGTGGAACCAAGGCCCTGTCCTTTGGCACCACGAGGAAGAAGAAGGGCAAGAGGGGCTCAGAACAGGGCTGGCCGCAGCAGCTCTGTCAGCCTATTCATCTTCTGAGCCGAAATATTTATTTACGCACCCCATTTAATCAGGATATGCCGTAATTAGCAGAGATTTGTGCCTCCTGCCCGTGGTGTTATTTATTTCGGGTTCCAGGCAGCCACTTTCCTGGCTGAGTGTGTGCTGGGCCTGGATTTCAATCAGATGGGGCCATGGCAGAGCTGTCCCTGGGGACCTCACAGCAGCAGTGCCCGCCTCTGAATGATAAATGAGCCCACAGACAGCAGAAATGCTGCCCAGCTGCTCTGGGGGGCTGGTGTGCATGGGGTGTGGAAGGGGATGTACTCACCAATCCCAGGACCTTGTCACAGAGAAACTCCCCCTCCCCCAGTGCCAGACAATAGCCTGGCATTTCCCAGCCCCAGGGAGAAACATGCAAGAGAGATGGCACCACACAGACCACACTGAAGTCTTGCTTTTAGAATCTAAGAGTGGAAGGGACTTGGGAAGGACCCCTGTTCCGATTTCTGTCCCAGGATTGGTTTATATTTCAGCATCTCTCATTGGGGGACATGTTCTTCTGTTCACAGTCCCCACGGGGCTGGGAAGTTCCTTTTGTGTCTAACTTTAGTTAAGGTAAAAGCTTTGCAACTCTGGTCCCCAGGTGATCCCACAAATGACACCCTCTGTTGTCCAGAGAAGGCAGAGGAAACTGGAAGGGTGGGGATGGTGGGAAAGGGCTTGGCTTGATATTGGAGGGAATGAAGGAGAAATGAGTGTTAACCTTTATGGAGGCCTATTCTGTGCTAAGCCCTTTATATGTGTTTGGGGGACTTCTCAGCCTCTTGGTGCCTCTGTTTGCTCAGGTGTAAAATGAGGATAATAGGAAGCCCTATCTCCTAAGATTGCTGTGAGGACTAAAAGAGTTAATGCATGCAGAACCCCTGAAAAGCAGCCAGCATGTAGTAAGTGCTCAAAAATCGTGCACTATTGGGTTGGCCCGGTGGCTCACGCCTGTAATCCCAGAACTTTGGGAGGCCGAGACAGGTGGATCACCTGAGGTCAGGAGTTCGAGACCAGTCTGGACAACATGGGGAAACCCCATCTCTACTAAAAGTACAAAAATAAGCCGGGCATGGTGACGTGTGCCTGTAATCCCAGCTACTCAGGAGGCTGAGGCAGGAGAATTGCTTGAACCTGGGAGGCGGAGGCTGCAGTGATCCAAGATCACTCCACTGCACTCCAGCCTGGGCAACAGAGCAAGACTCCATCTCAATAATAATAATAATAATAATAATTGTGCAGTATTGTTATTATTTGGTGGTAAATTCTTACACTATCCTGGCAAGTCAGATTCACACCGTTTTACAGATGAGGAAACTGAGGCTCAGGAAGAGCTAGTATTGCCCATGAGGTGGGCTTCATCATTCTTATCTCCCAGAAGGAGGAACTGTGGCAGTCCTCCCTCTCTCTGGGATGTCTTGTCTGGAAAGGGAGCACATAGGTACTGACCTCACAAGGTACCTTGGGAATTGGGGAGAGCAACTATGAGAGGCATCCAGTGTGGGTTGGCAGGTAGAGGTGCCCAGTCTGGTGTTAGAAGCCCATCCTTTGGCCACAGAGGAGCTAGCTCCCAGGGCTGGCTCAGAGGAGCTCCCAATGTGCATTTCCTGAGTCATGAAATGATCCTAAGGAAGGAGAATGAAGCAGCCACAGCTCCCTGGGGTCTGCTGGCAATTAGGCCGGAAGCCTTCGGGGAGATCTCATTGTCCCTGCCCTAGCTGGGACAGGGTTTGTAGCTGTGCCTCCCCCAGGGACCACTGCTTCCAGGCCACCTGCCCTAATGAGGTCAGTGGGAGCAGTGGCTATAACAGGTGTGGGGTGGGGACTGTCCAGGGGAGTCAGCCACTTGGGTCTCATTTTGCAGATGAGAAAACTAAGGCTTAACGAGGGGGCGATGACTTGCCCAGGTGCAGACTGTAAGCCCCGGAGGCTCTGAGAGAGCCCCAGATAATCAGCTCCTGGGCCAGGTGCAGTGGCTCACACCTGTCATCCCACAGCACTTTGGGAAACCAAAGCAGGAAGATTGCTTGAGCCCAGGAGTTCAAGACCAGCATGGACCATCTAACAAACCCCGTCTCTACAAAAATAATAAAAAAAAAAATTTAGCTGGGGGCTGGGCAGGGTGGCTCATGCCTGTAATTCCAGCACTTTGGGAGACCAAGGTGGGCGGATCACCTGAGGTCAGGAGTTTGAGGCCAGCCTGGCCAACATGGTGAAACCTTGTCTCTGCTAAAAATATAAAATTGGCTGGGCCTGGTGGTGGGCACCTGTAGTTCCAGCTACTCGGCAGGGTGAGACAGGAGAACTGCTTGAACCTGGGAGGCAGAGGTTGCAGTGAGCCGAGATCGCGGCACTGCACTCCAGCCTGGGCGACAGAACAAGACTCCATCTCAAAATAAAACAAAACAAAACAGGAAACAGCTCCTGACAGCCGCATCTCTCAGGCTGGTCTGGATCCTGTGTGGCCTTGAGCAAATTATCAACCTCTCTGAGCCTCCCTTGACTCAGGTGCCATAAAGGGAATATCTACCTGGGCATGGGGGTGGAGGACAAGGTGGATATGAGGATCACAGAATACCAGACACACCAGTCACTCAGAGTTGGATTTTTAATTTTTTTTTTTTTTTTTTTTTTTTTACAGTGTCTCCTCTGGTCGCCCAAGCTGGAGTGCAATAGTATAATCCCAGCTTACTGCAGCCTTGACCTGCTGAGCTCAGGTGATTCTCCAGCCTCAGCCTCCCGGGTAGCTGGGACTTCAGGCACCTACCATCACACCCAGATAACTTTTGTATTTTTTGTAGAGATGGGGTTTTGCCATGTTACCCAGGCTGCTCTCAAACTCCTGGGCTCAAGCCATCTTCCTGCCTTAGCCTCCCAAAGCACTGGGATTACCAGCATGAGCCACTGCACCTGGCCAGAGGATGCTTAAAACAGGACAGAGGCGTGTTTGGGGGAAGGGGCCCTTCTATGTCTATACTGTGTGCCTTCCCACCTTGGCTCGGGCTGTTCCTTTGGCCTGGATGCCTTTCCTGGTCTCCTTTCCCAGGCTACCTTCTCCTGGTTTGGTCCCAGCTCAATAGTCACCTCCACTGGGAAGTTCTCACTGATTCTCCTCCATGAGGGGCCAAGCAACACCTCTACACGACCCAGCCTCAACCTCATCACACTACCCCGATCATCTTCTCACATGCTGTGAGCTCCGGGGACTGGGGAGGTCAGAGAAGGCACCACACTTACCTGGTTTGCACTATAGCCCTGGCGTCCTGCATGGGCCTGGCATGTGGAAGGCGCTAACAAGCATTTGTTCAGTGACTGACCGCGCACTGAATGAGTCAGTAGCTGGACCAATGAACAGCACTCACTGGCATGCCTGCCTCTCCTGGCTTCCTGGCCCTCGACTTCCTTTGCAGAGAACCAGGATGCTGGCAGCTGGGGTGGATGCAGCTAAATTTGAATCCCCTGTAACAGGAGATGCCTGGATGTGAAGCTAGTCCTGGACGCTAATTTGCTTTCTCTGGAATAACCTGGTCAGCTAGATGCTGCCGAGGAGAAGCCAGGGAGAAGCCGGCTCTGGGCTGCCCACCTTTAGCACCTGTATAGGAGCTGCAGAAAAGGCTAATCTGGAATCAGCCAGGTCTGGGTTTGAATTCTAGCCTAGATGCCTTCACCACCTTGGACTATAGTTTTTCTCATCTATGAAATGAACTTACGGATATCCTGAAGCTAACTGTCTGCAATTAGAAAAGGCTCTTTCGGCCGGGCATGGTAGCTCATGCCTGTAATCTCAGCACTTTGAGAGGTCAAGGCAGGTGCATCACTTGAGGTCAGGAGTTCGACACCAGCCTGGCCAACATGACAAAACCCTGTCTCTACTAAAAAAAAAAATACAAAAATTAGCCAGGTGTGGTGGTGTGTGCTTGTAGTCCCAGCTACTCTGGACGTTGAGGCAGAAGAATTGCTTAAACCCAGGAGGCAGAGATTGGGCTGAGATCATGCCACTGCACTCCAGCCTGGGCAACAAAGTGAGACTCCATCTCATGAAAGAAAAAAAAAAGGAAAAAGAAAAAAAGAAAAGGCCCTTTGATGAGGTGAGGGCAACACATCGGTACAGTCTGTCCTACTTCCTGGCCTCCTCATCCAAGGGAGGTCCCAGGCCGCAGCTTCCAACATGCTGAGCTTCAGGGACCCCCATCATCTTCGAATCCCGTCCACACGGATGCTGACCTCTCCCTTGGAAATTCCCACTGGGAGAAGGGCTAAAAAAACGTCCACAGCCACTTACTGAGCACCTACTATGCACCAGGCACTGGATATTCCTACCCTCACTGGATCCTCCCCCACTGCCCTCATTTTACAGATGAGGAAATTGGGGCTTAGAGAGGGAGGACAGGGGCCCCCAAGGGCACACAGCTGGAAAGTGCTGGGCAGGGGACTAGAATCGATGACCCCCTGGCTCTGAAACAGCCTTTTCTTGGGTGATGACTCTTGGCCTCTGTGACTCACTGAAAACACAAACCGAAAGCCACCTCCCAGTGAGGCCCTGCAGAAAGGGAAGTTATTTGGGAGAGACTGAGAGCCAGGCAAGAAACAACAACAACAAAAACAACCTGTAGAGACCACCTTTGATGACTACTATTGCTGTCTCATTAATGGTAATAATAACCCGCGTTTTGAATGTCTCCCTCCTGCCATGCCCGCTGAAGTTCCTCAAGAACTCTCTTAGGACAGGTTCAAAATGTATCGCCATTTTAAAGGTGAGGAAACTGAGGCTCAGAGAGATTAAGTAATTTGCTGAAGGTCACCCAGTTGGGAGAGGCAGTGCTATGATTTGAACCCCGGTGACCCCAAAGTGCATGTTCCTTGGCCAGAGGTCTTTTACAGGGATGGGGTCAGGAAATGTTTGTTGATTGACTGATTGACTGAAAGAATGAATGAGTGAAAGAATGATTTAATAAATGAATGGCCAGATCTAGGATGTCTATCGGGGTGGCAGAGAAGCCTCCAAGTCCAACCCAGGCCACCCCCAGACCTTCCTCCTGACCTCCCACAGGGCCTTCTATCTCTCGGCTCATCCGGGAGTGTTGGTGCATGGCCATCTGGTAGGGCAGAGCGAGGGTAGGGGCTGGACTTCCCCAGCCTCTCTCCTACTCCGAAAGGCTCACACTCTTTGTGACTTATTGTTTGACTTTACAAGCCCCTTGGCTTTTATGAGGGTTATTTATAAAGCTCTGGGCTTTGATCCTCAGCATGAAAAAAGCCAACTCCTGTGTCTGAAAATGTCACAGGGATTAGGGGAGCCTTTGAAGTCCCCTCCTGGCAGTCGGCGCCTGCCCAGCTTCCCCTCCAAAGGGCCTCCAAGCCTGGAAGCCCTGGCCAGGGCCTAGGGGCCCTCCTCTGGGGTGGAAGCGTCCCCAGTCCAGGTGAGTGACAGATGGGGACCTCCTACCCTTGGAACACTCCTCCCAGATGGGCACATTTCCCAGCCCCAGGCACAAACAGGACCTCCCTTGTCTCCAGATGTTGACAACATCTGTCTCTCGTGTTTATGGACAGCCAGAGGCTGCTATCTCATGTCCCTGAGCCCAGCAGTAGGGACTTTGGGGGTGCTAAAAATGGATTATTATTACCATTTTATTGGTAGAGAAAGCGACAGGAAATATAAATAGGAAGGTAGGAGGAACAGCACTTAGCGAGGCAGGTGGCGGGGTCTCCTGAGTCTGTCTACTTCCTTCCGTCTTGCCAGTCCTGGGGTCCAACATTCCACCCTGCAGGTAGGGAGGGACTCCTTCATTCCTCCTCCTGTAGTCAGGTCACAGCTGGAGGGCTTTGGGCTAACTCATGGCGGTGGGGTGGGGGCAGCGGAGAGATGGATCCAAGCAGATCGTCCAGAGAAGCAGTGGTGTTTCCTGCAACCTGCAATGCCCCAGTGGTGTGAGACCAGAGGGGGTGACAGGATGACCTCGTCCATCTCCTCCTCCTTTTTTTTTCCTTTGAGACAGTGTCTCACTCTGTCGCCCAGGCTGGAGTGCAGTGGCATGATCTTGGCTCACTGCACCTCCACCTCCCATGTTCAAGTGATCCTCCCGCCTCAGCCTCCCAAGTAACTGGGATTACAAGAGTGAGACACCATGCCTGGCTAATTTTTGTATTTTTATTTTATTTTATTTATTTTTTGAGACAGAGTCTCGCTCTGTCACCCAGGCTGGAGTGCAGTGGTGTGATCTCGGCTTACTACAAGCTCCACCTTCCGGGTTCATGCCATTCTCCTGCCTCAGCCTCCCGAGTAGCTAGGACTACAGGTTCCCGCTACCACATCCAGCTAATTTTCTGTATTTTTAGTGGAGACGGGATTTCACCATGTTAGCCAGGATGGTCTCGATCTCCTGACCTTGTGATCTGCCTGCCTTGGCCTCACAAAGTGCTGGGATTACAGGCGTGAGTAACCGTGCCCGGGTAATTTTTGTATTTTTGGTAGAGACAGGGTTTCACGATATTGGCCAGGCTGGTCTCAAACTCACGACCTCAAGTGATCTGCCCATCTTGGCCTCCTAAAATGCTGGGATTACAAGTGTGAGCCATCACGCCTAGCTCCCTTTTTTTTGAGACAGGGTCTTGCTCTGTTGTCCAGGCTGGAGTACAGTGGCACAATCACTGCTCACTGCAGCCTTGACCTCCTGGGTTCAAGCGATCCTCCCACCTCAGCCTCCTGAGTAGCTGGGACCACAGGCACACACCACTATGCCCAGAGAATTAAGAAAATCTTTTTTTGTAGAGACGGGGGTGGGGAGGGTCTCACTATGTTGCCCAAAGTGGTCTTGAACATCTGGCCTCAAGTGATCCTCCTGCCTTGGCCTCCCAAAGTGCTGGGATTACAAGTGTGAGTCAGCATACCCGGCCTCCATCTTCATTTTTACTAAACAGTGGTCCAAGTGCTTCTAGGATGTTTTCCCCCTCACCCCTTGATCTTGAGGGCTTCCAAGCATCTCAGTAGCCAAATACAGGGGAGGAGGTGAATTCTCAGTTTATCCCCCTCTGAGTTTCCTTCCCCTCCAAAACAGGGAACCTCATACGGTGCCAGGCTGTGTGGGGATTAAACGAGGAAATTCCCTCAGAGGAGCCTGAGGTCCCTCCTGCGTCCTCTCTGGGCTCAACTTTCTTTCTCAGGACCAAGGCAATAAAGGAGGCAAAGCTGGGGCCCCAGCAGAGAGGAAAATTTGGGGAAATGTTCTACATAGTGATTGTGTTGTTGTTTATATGACTGTATGCGTTTGTGAAAACTCATCAAACTATACACTTAAAATCAGTGAATTTTGTTGTACGTAAATTATACTTCAAAAGCCAAAATTATAAAAGAAAATATGCAAACAGAAAACAATTAGTCACAGGGAAGCATAGAAGATAAAAAAGTAAAACTCCCTTTGACCTTCATTTCTACTCCCCAGAAGTAACAAGGCATTCATTCATTCATTCATTCATTCATTCAGTCAGTCAGTCATTAGTCAGTTGGTCACTCAGCTATTTATTGACTGTTTACTATGTGTCATACACCATGGTAGCTGCTTTTAACAATTGCGTGCATGTGTGTTAACTCTCTGTCAACGTTTTCTGGATACACCCTGTTTCTCAGTGGATGTGAGCATACAACAATCTAATTTGTGCGTTTTTTTCCTGCACCCGACAGCTCAGCCTAGAGGGAGTTCTGCATGAGCGCGTCCACGTCTTCTTCATGCTTTTTAAAGGTAATAGAGGATCCGACGAATGAATAGCCAAATGTATTAAACCTGTCCTCTCTTGGCAGACATGCAGGTTGCTTCTCTGTTTCCTTTTCTATCACACACACCACCACAGTGAACATCCTTGTTCATGCAGTCACCTTGTTCATTGGGTGGGCTGATTCATATGGTTAATTCCTGTGACTTGAAGACCTTTTATATTTCAAAACTGGATAAATTTCAAAATTTAAATCTCTTGCCATGCTAGGTGTGTTTCCAGTCCTGTCAGAACACGGACCCTGATCCCCACTCAGGCTGACAAGCCACACAGTCTTGTTTCTGCCAATTCCTCCACCTTCATCTCACTCTGCATTCCAGGCCACACCCACCCCCCCCCTCTCTCCTACCACAGGACCTTGGCACCTGCTAGGTCACCTGCCTGCAAAGCTTCTCAGCACCTTAACCTGGCTAAACTCCCCCTCATCCTTCAGAGTTCATCCTATAAGAAGCACCCCTTCCTCAAGGGAGCCTTCCTTAGTTGCTCTGACTGGGCAGGTCTGAGCTACAGCTTTCAGAGACCCTGTTCTTGCTCCTTCAGAGCACTGATCTTCATTTGTAAAGAAATGTGGGGTGTTTTTTTTTCTCTTGGCTGGGGGTTTCCCACTGGACTGTGAGCTCCACAGAGCAGAGATGGTTTGGACCCTGAGACAAGAATTGGTGTGCAAATGATGGTTTAAGCCAGTGATCCCAAGGGAGATGAGGAAGGGTGTGGGGAAAACAGGACAGGGAAGGGAAGGAAGCCAGGCAGGGTACAACCTCAGGACAAGACTCATGGTCCTACATGCGAACTCTGGAGTGTGAGTTGCATGGCAGGGTTATCTTGCTCTGAGGCAAGGAAGCTGGACTTTCATGCTCACTGTCAGTCATTGACTAAGAACTGTCCTAGCAGAGAGGCGAAGGGAGAGACCCCTTGGGTCTCTGCACATGGCAGAAGAGTAGCTCCAGAAGCCCAGAGATAGTCCTTTGAGGAAGAGTCGCAAGTGTAGGCAGATGAAGGACAGCACACGGAAGCTGGCAGAGTGGTGCAGAGCAATAGACAAAAGGATGCCACAGGACCTGAGTGGGTCGTTGATAGCACCCACTGCAGATAACGTCTATCTTCTTCCCTTTTCCAAGCTCCTAGCATAGTGCTTGATACAGAGCATGCACTCAAGAAAGATTTCGAATAACTCAGTCAATAAAGAATGAAGCTGAGCATAACCAGGGCATTCCAGGAGGAGGAATGGCATAGGCGAAGGCTCAGAGGTAGTACCAGGCAGTGGTGCTTGTGCCACCTCAGTGAAACCCAATTGCTACGATTTCAGGAATTTTATGAGCCAGTTGTTAAACACAGTATCTGATACCTGCTGGTGTACTGCAATTCAATCCAATTTGGATGCTGACCACCCAGAGTTAGCATCTGAGTCCTAAAAATACTGCCCTCCTTTCAGATGTCAGCTGCAAGATCAGGGATCCCCAGGCCACCCACACATATGACCAATCAGCCACAAATTCAGGAGTTTCCATGGCCCCCCTCATATTTGATATCTTACTAAACTGGTTCACAGAACTCAGAAAAGCACTATATTTACAATTACAGTTTTATTATAAAGGATAAAATTGGGACCAGCCAAATAAAGAGACACATAGGGTGAGGTCTGGGAGCTTCCTGACCTCAGAGCTTCTCTCCCTGTGGGATCATGGCATATCACCCTTCCAGCACATCAGTGTGCTCACCAGCCAGGATGCTCTACTGAGCTTTGGTGTCAAGAGTTTTTATTGTGGGTGCATTATGTAGGCATGATTGAATAATGGCCATATGACTGAAGTCAATCTGCAGACGTCTGCCCTGCCTGGAGGTTAGGAGACTCAAAGAGCTTCTAATCACGTGGTTCATTTTTCTGGTGGCCAGCCCCATCCTGAGTCATTTCAGCTCTTAGTATAAACTCAGGTGTGATCCAAAGAGTTTATAGGCCAGGTGCAGTGGCTCATGCCTATAATCCCAGCACTTTGGGAAGCCAAGGTGAGAGGATTGCTTGAGCCCAGGAGTTCGACACCAAACCCTGGGCAAAATAGTGAGACCCTGTCTCAAGAGATAATAAAAAAAATTACCTGGGTGTGGTGGTGTGTGTCTGTAGTCCTAGCTACTCAGGAGGCTGAGGCAGGAGGATCACTTGAGTCTGGGACATTGAGGCTGCAGCAAGTCGTGATCATGTCGCTGCACCCCAGTCTGGGTGACAGAGCAAGATCCCATCTCAAAACAAGCAGGCCAGGCATGGTGGATAACATCTGTAATCCCAGCACTTTGGGAGGCCGAGGCAGGCAGATCACTTGAGGTCAGGAGATCAAGACCATCCTGTCTAATACAGTGAAACCCCGTCTCTACTAAAAATACAAAAAATTAGCTGAGTGTGGTGGCGGGTGCCTGTAGTCCCAGCTACTTGGGAGCCAAGATTGCACCACTGCACTCCAACCTGGGCGACAGAGCAAGACTCTGTCTCAAAAAAAAAAAAAAAAAAAATTATCTGGGCATGGTCGTGGGCGCCTGTAGTCCCAGCTACTTGGGAGGCTGAGGCAGGAAAATTGCTTGAACCTGGGAGGTAGAGGTTGCAGTGAGCCAAGATCACGCCACTGCACTCTAGTCTGAGTGGCAGAGCAAAACTCCATCTCAAACAGACAAGCCACAGGGCTCATAAATAACAAAGTCACTCCTATTACTCTGAGAAATTCCAAGGATTTGGAGTCTCCCTCCCAGGAATAAGAGACAAAAGTCAGTCAAATTCTTCCTTAGACAACATTTGGTGATCATTAAAATTTAAATTATATAAATGTATAGCTAAATCCATTCATATTAAAACAGTAATAAATACTCAAAACTCATCAATCCTTAGTGCTTTACTACATCTTGCTATTATCTGTATAATATATATTCAGTAGATGCAAACAATTTATTGAGGTCATTTCCACCTATTGAATCTATACAGTGGAGATAACCATATAATGGTATTTGCCCATCTCTCCCCCTCTCTGCATTTACTAACATCATGTTGATAGTTTGAAATTAGAGTATTTACACCACAGAAATTGGCAAGTGATACAAACGAGGGCTTAGCTTTTTGTTTTGTTGACAGTCCAAACTTAGAAAGTAATGCAGAAAATGACCAGGTGCAGTGGCTCACACCTGTAATCCCAGAACTTTGGGAGGCTAAGGTGGGCAGATTGCCTGAGGTCAGGAGTTTGAGACCAGCCTGGCCAATATGGTGAAACCCTGTCTCTACTAAAAATACAAAAATTAGCTGG
>NW_012110919.1:20988352-21028983 GCF_000951035.1 Colobus angolensis palliatus | reverse complement strand
TCCATCCATCCATCCATCCATCCATCCATCCATCCATCCATCCACCCATTTATCTACCTGTCAACCCATCTATGTATCCAGTCATCCGCCTATCAACTCATTTATCCATCCATTCATTCACCTACCAACCCAACTATTTATCCATTCGTCCACCTGCCAACTCACCCATTCATCCATCCATCTACCAACCACACAGAACAGACACCTTCTGTCTGTTCATCTTTCCATGTTTCTATCTATCCATTTACATAACCATCCACTTACCCATCCATCCATCCATCCATCCATCCATCCATTCACCCTTTCACTCACCCGTCCATCCATCTATCTATCCTTCCACCTGTCCAACTACTTTTCTTTGGCACCTTCTCTGTACTAATTTCTAGACAGGAAGAGGAGGATAAAACATGACCTTTGCCCTTAAGAGCTCCTGGTTTGATGGTTTTCTCATATGTGTCCTTTACCTGCCCCTCCTCCCCTGCCCCCAGACCAGGGTTCCAGGAAAAAAAAAAAATGTGGGAAATGTTGCCTATTAGACCTTCCTCTAAGTGATTCACTACTCACATTATTAGCACATTAAAAGATTTGGGCCAGGCATGGTGGCTCACACCTATAATTTCAACTCTTTGGGAGGCCAAGACCGGATGATCGTTTGAGGCCAGGAGTTCAAGACCAACAAGACCACCCCCTCATCTCTGGAAAAAAAAAAAAAAAAAATTAGCTGGGCATGGTAATGCATGCCTGTAGTCTTAGCTACTTGAGAGCTGAGGCAAGAGGATTCCTTGAGCCTGGGAGGTCAATGCTGCAGTGAGCTCTGATTGCACAACAGCACTCAGCCTGGGCAACAGAGCAAGATGCTATCTTCCAAAAAAAAAAAAAAAAGAACAAAGAAAAAAATAAATGCAGAATATGTTAATAACAGATTAAATTTATATGTGCTTTAGATATAGAATCTTAATCTGTTTCCCAGATTGGAGTGCAGTGGCGTGATCATAGTTCACTGCAGACTCCAACTCCTGGGCTCAAACGATCCTCCCTCCTCAGTCTTCCAAGTAGCTAGGACTTACAGGCATGTACTGCCATGCCTGGTTAAGTTTTAAAACATTTTTTGTAGAGATGGGGTCTTGCTACGTTGCCCAGGCTGGTTTCGAACTCCTGGCCTCAAGTGATCCCCGCCTCCCAAAGTGCTGATATTACAGGTGTGAGCCACTGCACTTGGCCTATACGTTGTGTTTATAGTCATTGCAAGTGAATAACATAAAAATTTGAGAAAATGTTCTTCCTGTACTCAAAAATTATTATGCAATTCAACAAAAAAGTTGCTCACATCATTGCTGAATGAGTGAAGTTCTGAAATGCAATTTCATTGTTTCACTTCCAGCTTACCCTTTAACACATAAATGAAAATACCAACCAATATTCATGCCTGAACTACATTTACTCATCAATTTTAACCATAGATTGGCTACTAATACCAGAATTTGGCAAAAATCCATGAAAGCATTTTATGAGAATCAATTGACTCTATGGAATCTACAATAAAAGGCTATCGTGCATTTTACTATTGTTTTAAAATTGTGTGCTAGGACAGGCACGGTGGCTCATGTCTGTAATCCCAGCACTTTGAGAGGCTGAGGCAGGAGGATCGTATGAGGCCAAGAGTTTGAGACCAGCCTGGGCAACAAAGTGAGACCCCGTCTCTACAAAAGATACAAAAATAAAAAATTGGCCAGGCATGGTGGCACATGCCTGTGGTCCCAGCTACTCAGGAGGCTGAAGTGGGAGGATCACTTGAGCCCAGAAGGTCGAGGCTGCAGTGAGCACTGATTGCACCACTGCACTCTAGCCTAGGCAATAGAGGGAGACCTCGTCTCAAAAAAAAAAAAAAATTTGTGTGCTACACATCTGTTATATCAATCAAGTTTATAATAAACTTATGCACACATGCACACATATCATGCACACACCTTTTTCCCCCAGAGTGCTGAGACTAGACCACGGTCACTGGGTGGTTTGGATGGAGCAGAAGAAGCAGGGTACCTGAGGAGCTAAAACTGGAGATGAAGCTCAGAGTCTGAATGCCAGGCTCAGAGAGGGAGATAATTTGCTCTGAGACACACAGACAGGAAGTGGCAGACCTGAGTTACTCAGAGGGTTGCTAAGGGGCCCTCCCTCTGTCCTGGGTCCTCTGCTTCCCTCTCTCTGCTAGGGCTCCAGCCCACCTGTCTTAGAGGCAAACTGGGGGTTGCTTGGGTGTGGAAAGTTAGCCCAGCCCAGCACTGGAATCCCACAGCACAGTCATTTGTCAGGTCTCTGAGTGCCAATTAGTAGGGCATGAGCCTGATTACTCGTTGTGGCATGGCAGATTTCAGGGAATTAATCAGGCCAGAGGCAGTGGCAGGGAGGGGGAGGATGAGAAGAGGAGAAGAGAGGACAGGATGGGTGCTGAGTGGTGGGGGTCCTGGGCAATCAGTCCTTATAAGTGATCATAGGGCTGGCCTGGGGAGGATGCTCCTGGGAGATGCCAGTCACGGGAGGGATTTTCTAGGGACCAGGAGGGCCTGCCCACCCTTTCCTAAAAAGATGCTACTGGTTTGTAGATTATTACCGTGGCTAGGAAAATGACCATAGGCCTGAAGTCTCTATGTTTCTCTGCTAGGGGGCTCTGCCTCCCATGCCTGAGGGTCACGTGTTAGCAGGGGGTTGGGAGATGGGGGCCAGGTAGGGTGGGAGGGGGCACTCTAGGGACAGCTGAGCAGAGTAAATGATGTCCCAAGCCCTGCCCCTCCTCCTTGGCCCTGGCTTACTTTGGAGAGTGTCAGGAACTGTCTTCTGCCTGCTGAGGCTGGGCTGGCTCCTCAGGGTAGGTAGGTCCCATGGGACCCCATCTTGAAAGTGTTATTGTAGAAGCTAGGCAGAGAGTCTCAGCTCATGCCAATATGCTCACCTTTTAAAGATGTGTTTCATGGCCGGGTGTGGTGGTTCATGCCTGTAATCCCAGCACTTTGGGAGGCTAAGGCGGGAGGATCGTTTGAGCTCAGTAGTTCAAGACCAGCCTGGGCAACATAGTGAGACCTCCATTTCTACAAAAGATTTTAAAAATTAGCTGGGTGTGGTGGTGCATGCCTATAGTCCCATTTACTTAGGATGAAGTGGGAGGATTGCTTGAGCCTAGGAGGTCAAAGCTGCAGTCAGCTATGATTATACCACAGCACTCCAGCCTGGGCAACAGAGCGAGACCCTGTCTCAAAACAAACAAACAAACAAACAAACAAACCCAAAAAATGTGTTTCCACCAGAATTGCAAGGAGCCTTTCTGGGGGCTTTATTGAAATTATAAAAAATGGTACTCACTCTGGGCTGACCCGTTAGGAAAAAGCCCCATTCTGGGGACAATAATTTGTCCCCAGAAAAGAAACGCAACTCTTTCTCTAGGCTGTTGAAGGCCCTTAGGACAAGCCTAGGCTAGTGGGCCTTGAGCTAAATTTCAGATGCATTTCACTCCCAATGCCACTCCCTCAAACAGGTGTCCCTGGGCAGGGCACAACCTGAACAATGGTACCTTGCAGGCCTGTTCCCATCTTCAGACCCCCACGGATTTCCTGGGCCCGCTGTGGCACTATGGAAAGAGCACGTGCTCTGGAATCAACCAGCACTGGGCCCAAATCCCAGCACTGCCTTTAGCTCTAAGTGAGCCCTCCCACTCCCCTCTCTGGGCCTCAGTTTCCTCAGCTTTAGAATGGGGATAATCATCCCAGGATTCAGGGCCAATGAAAGAAGATCACATGTGCAGGTACTTACAGCTCCTCATAAGTTCTCAATCCACTATTTGGAGTTTGTTTGTTTTGAGACAGGGTCTCACTCTGTCATCCAGGCTGCAGTGCCGTGGTGCGGTCATAGCTCACTGCAGCCTCAAACTCCTGGGCTCAAGCAATCCTCCTGCCTCAGCCTCCTGAGAAGCTGGGACTACAGGCGCACACCACTATGTCCAGCTAAGTTTTTATTTTGTGTAGAGATGAGGTCTTGCTTTGTTGTCCAGACTGGTTTTGAACTCTTGGCCCTAAGTGATCCTCCCACCTCAGCCTCGCAAAGCAGTGAGATTATAGGCGTGAGCCACTGCGCCTGACCTCAATACACGCTTGGACCTTTATTTCCTGGTACCAGCCCAGATCAAGGCTACACCCTTCTAAGAACCAGGTCTGCCCATCTCCCTCGCTGTGGCAAAGGAAGAACCCAGCCAGGTTGGGACCCGATGACGCTTGAGGCTGGCAGATGACCTGAGGACTGGGCCCAGAGTCTGGGGTTAGGGCAGCACAGGACAGGAGGGTCAGACTCACCCCTCAGGGCACTGACCGCTGGCTTCTTGGGGTCCTGGGTCCCTTTGGGTACTTGAGAGAAGCTATGGACTCTCTACCTAGAAAAATGCATCTATACACTTAATATTGCCTATTGTTTCAGGGGTTCATGAGCATAGTAAAATCTAGCCATGGACCCCCAAGAATGTCACTCTAGAAGCATCAGGCTCTGCTCTCCCACATGGGGGCCATTAGCACACTGGATTGTTCCAAGACAAGGAGAGAAAACAAAGGCAGAAAGGAGACTGGCAACTATAATACTAATCTGACTTTACATGCATTACCTCATCTAAGGCTCTCAGCAACGTCATGGAGCCGTGACTATTTCCACATTCCAGATGAGGACATGGAGAACCATAGAGGCTTGGAGACTTGTTCAAGGTCACACAGCTAACCAGCAACAAGCCAAGACTTGAGTCTTGATGATCTGATTTCAAAGCTCATTCTACTAGGTTTGGCTGAGGCCTTTTCCTGGTGGGCAGATACACTGGTTAGGCCTTTCCAGGGAGGAAGAAGGGAGTGAAAGACTTGTTTTCTCTGGTCCAATCCTGGATACTAGGAATGTTAACTGCCCTGTGTCCACTGCCTCCCACACCCTCCTGTTGCTCCCAGGGGTGCTAGAGTCTTATTTGCTGCTGCTGCTGCCACCTGAAGACACCCATCCTCCACCCTCCAGATGATCCAAGCATGGTCCCTGGATCAAGTCAGATCAAATTATTCCTTCCCCAGGAGAACTGCCCACCCAGTGCCACAAACTGATGGAGCCCTTGCTGGTTGTTGAGGGTTGACATGAGAAAGAACCACATGTGGAATGCAAAACAGCAATAAAGAAACTGAACCATGATGTTGTTCAGGGTCGTTCTATGTCACATGGAGGCTCAAATGGCCCAGGGGACGTATCCGTCTCAGGATTCAGCATGGAGAAAAGTCTCTCTCTCTAGAAAACCTAGACTTTATTATACTTTCCTTAAACGTTGCTTTTGGAAGACCATGAGAACTAAGAAAACAAACTCATTTGCCTTTTTGCCATGGCTGCTAGGAAGTTCAGTACCAGGTTTAGATTTCAATTGCCATTATTGCCTTAACCTAGATTTTCTGATATAATTTGACTTTGTCTATACTGATAGGAAAAAACATTCTTTTTTTTATGTGGCTTTTAAACAATTTTAAGGGAATATGTTGACCTTGTAAGACTATGAAAAACAAAGACAGGGCAGTCAGAGAATAGAGTCTTTTTCTGCATATTCCCCGTTCCTCCATCTAATAGTAAACCTCATTGCCTCTGATGTGAGAGCCTGGATACCGCTCTGCTCCCAACCCTTTATACTTAACTCTCTTGTATTTTATTTCTAATTTTTTTTTTTTTCAGACGGAGTCCGCTCTGTCACCCAGGTTGGAGTACAGTGGCACAATCTCGGCTCACTGCAAACTCTGCCTCCCGCCATTCTCTTGCCTCAGTCTCCCGAGCAGCTGGGACTACCTCAGCTGCTCCTGCTTCATGCCATTCTCCTGCCTCAGCCTCCTGAGCAGCTGGGACTACAGGTGCCCGCCACCAACGCCAGGCTAATTTTTTTGTATTTTTAGAAGAGACGGGGTTTCACTGTCTTAGCCAGGATAGTCTCGATCTCCTTACCTTGTGATTCTTCCACCTCGGCCTCCCAAAGTGCTGGGATTACAGGTGTGAGCCACCACACCTGGCCTTTTATTTCTCATTTTAATGGCATAACTAGGCAGGGATTTTTAAAATGTCAACTACTTCAAATCATATTTTTGGAAGCAACACAGGTAGCTATATAAAACACTGTAAACTGGGTGCAGTGGCTCATGCCTGTAATCACAGAACTTTGGGAGGCTGAGGTGGGCAGATCACTTGAGGTCAGGAGTTTGAGACCAGCCTGGCCAACATGTTGAAACTAAATATACAAAATTACTCTGTTAAAAATACAAAATTAGCCAGGCCTGGTAGTGCATGCCTGTAAATCCCAGCTACTCGGGAGGCTGAGACACGAGAATCACTTGAGCCTGAGAGGTGGAGGTTGCAGTGAGCCGAGATCGTGCAACTACACCCCAGCCTGGGCAATAGAGCAAGACTCCATCTCAAAAAGAAAAGAAAAAAAAAAGGAAAAAGAACAAACCAGTATCGATTTTTAAATGCACACACACATACACATGCGCATCTGGTCTGAACACCCCTTGGCTCTTTGTTTCCAGGGACTCTGTTCTATTTCAGCTGGGAGCATTCTGCAGCCTGGTGCTGGATGAAAAGATATAGCAAGTCCTGTAATGTTGCCTCTCTCTTCCCCAGGTCACTGAAGATCTTTGTCATCTTCCCACTGACCCGGCGGGGCCCAGCAAAGGGGATGAGAAGTGATGATAAGCCATTGTGAGGAATCTGGGGAGTAAAGAGACTTAGATCTTAGCTCCAATTCCAGCTCCATCATTTTTTCCTGCTGGGGGACTTTGTCCAAGTTTCTTGATTTCTCTGATCTTCAGTTTCTTCCTTTGAATAATGGGGAGAAGTAATAATGCCTACCACATAGACTGTTGTGAGGATGGCAGAGCATGCAAAGTGCCTGCCATGAGTTAGGGTATAATAAATGGTCATTACTTTCACTGCCTCTGTCAGCAGTGACCAATTATCTCAAGCCCTAACTCTGGAAGCTTGTGGGTAATAGAAGCGTGGGATATTATTAGTACTAAAAAAGAAAACTATCAAAACCAGAAGTCAGGGGCCAGGCACAGTGGCTCACACCTGTAACCCCAGCACTTTGGGAGGCCGAGGCGGGCAGATCACCTGAGGTCAGGAGTTCGAGACCAGCCTGGCCAACATGGCAAAACCTCATCTCTACTAAAAATACAAAAATGAGCCAGGCCTGATGGCACACACTTGTAGTCCCAGATACTCAGGAGACTGAGGCAGGAGAATTGCTTGAACCTGGAAAATGGAGGTTGCAGTGAGCCGAGATCACACAACTACATTCCATTCTGGGTGACAGAGCAAGACTCCATCTCAAAACAACAACAACAAAAACTTGGAAGTCAACATCTACCAACCCATTCACCTTCCAATCTACCAATTCATCCATCCATCCTTCTGTCTGTCTGCCCGTCCATCCATCCATCCATCCATCCATCCATCCATCCATCCATCCATCCACCCATTTATCTACCTGTCAACCCATCTATGTATCCAGTCATCCGCCTATCAACTCATTTATCCATCCATTCATTCACCTACCAACCCAACTATTTATCCATTCGTCCACCTGCCAACTCACCCATTCATCCATCCATCTACCAACCACACAGAACAGACACCTTCTGTCTGTTCATCTTTCCATGTTTCTATCTATCCATTTACATAACCATCCACTTACCCATCCATCCATCCATCCATCCATCCATCCATTCACCCTTTCACTCACCCGTCCATCCATCTATCTATCCTTCCACCTGTCCAACTACTTTTCTTTGGCACCTTCTCTGTACTAATTTCTAGACAGGAAGAGGAGGATAAAACATGACCTTTGCCCTTAAGAGCTCCTGGTTTGATGGTTTTCTCATATGTGTCCTTTACCTGCCCCTCCTCCCCTGCCCCCAGACCAGGGTTCCAGGAAAAAAAAAAAATGTGGGAAATGTTGCCTATTAGACCTTCCTCTAAGTGATTCACTACTCACATTATTAGCACATTAAAAGATTTGGGCCAGGCATGGTGGCTCACACCTATAATTTCAACTCTTTGGGAGGCCAAGACCGGATGATCGTTTGAGGCCAGGAGTTCAAGACCAACAAGACCACCCCCTCATCTCTGGAAAAAAAAAAAAAAAAAATTAGCTGGGCATGGTAATGCATGCCTGTAGTCTTAGCTACTTGAGAGCTGAGGCAAGAGGATTCCTTGAGCCTGGGAGGTCAATGCTGCAGTGAGCTCTGATTGCACAACAGCACTCAGCCTGGGCAACAGAGCAAGATGCTATCTTCCAAAAAAAAAAAAAAAAAAGTCTGACCAGTCAATGCAGTCAAGATCTCTTTCCAATCCTTTTCCACCATTACCCAAATGACTTGCCTCCAAAATCTATTTTGAGGAGACTGTCTATTAAAATACCATGGAATAAGATTGCCTTAGAACAGATTTTTGGTAATTACTGGTGAACCAAGGAAGAAAGAGCCAAGTGTCATTTAAAAAGCACACAGTGGCACTGGATC
Source organism: Colobus angolensis palliatus (assembly GCF_000951035.1). Lineage (NCBI taxonomy): Eukaryota > Metazoa > Chordata > Mammalia > Primates > Cercopithecidae > Colobus > Colobus angolensis. The sequence continues at coordinate 21,020,425 of NW_012110919.1, read as the reverse complement.
ATGACTCAAAGTATGAAACAAATATCCATGAGTCCACACTAATAAAAATAAATGATTGAATAAACAAAGAAGAGAACATACAAATCTCCTTTGCAGAATAATTCTGAATAATTTATGTAAATACTCTGCCCTCAAGGAGGTGCTGCGTAACTTCCCACTCCTGAAGTTTGGGATGCATTTAGTGACTTCCTTCGGAAGAGTACAATATGGAAAGGAGGAAACACGAAAGTAACATTACAGGCTTATACCTGTAATCTCAGCACTCTGGGAGGCTGAGGTGGGGGGACTGCTTGAGCCCGGGAGGTTGAGGCTGCCATGAGTTGTGATCATGCCACTGCTCTCCAGAGTAATATGACAGTGGAAAAGACTGACAAACACTAGCTTAGCCTCATGATAAAGGTTAAGATCAACAGTGATAGGTCATTTTTTTTTTTTTTTTTTTTTTTTGATCTTGGAAGTCTGCCGAGAGTGGGGTTATTGGCATCAAACTCTGAAGAACTGGTAGAATGTGGATGGGGTTGGGAGCAGGGGATCAGCTTCCTCCAAAGCAGATAGGTTTCTCCTTCTATCCTTTTTTTCTTCTTTTTTTTTTTTTTCCAGACAGAATCTTGCTCTGTCTTCCAAGCTGGAGTACAATGGTATAGTCTCAGGTCACTGCAATCTCCACCTCCTGGGTTTGAGCAATCCTGGTGCCTCAGCCTCCCGAGTAACTGGGACCACAGGTGTGCGCCACCACACCCAGCTAATTTTTATAGTTTTAGTAGAGATGTGGTTTTGCCATGTTGGCCAGGCTGATCTCAAACTCCCGGGGTCAAGGGATCCTCCCACCTCAGTCTCCCAAAGTGCTGAGATTACAGGTGTGAGCAACTGCACGCGGCCCCTCATTCTATCCTTGACTCTTACCTATCCTTTGGTTCCAGATCAGGATAAAGGTGTGGGAGGAGATAGAGACCTCACAGGTAGGTTCCTGGCTTCCCACCCCAGCTATGGCCCAGGCTTGCTCTCTATCTGCCAGGGTCTCTGGGCTAAGTAATCGCTAATTCCTTCCTGGTGAAGCACCTGTATCTGTAAGCAAATGAGCTGGCAGGTGGTGGCCCGGATGAAATATGACCTGCTCAGCGGGGGATTTGTTTACCAGTCGGGAAGCAGCCCATCCTGCTGCCTGCAGCCTGGAGGCCTCCCAGATAAAGCATAAATCACTGGTGTCCACTGGGCAGGTGGGAGGGCAGGAAGCACCCGGAAGAATGAATGCTCTCCTGCTCAGTCTCCAGACACAGCCCTATGGACACCTTTCTCCATGACTTGTGGAAAAAAACCAGGACTGAAAATTAGGACACAAGGGGAATTCATCCTGGCTCCACCACAGACTTACTGTGGAACTTTGAGGAAGTTCCTTTCCCCCTCTGGGCCTTAGTTTTCAACTCTCTCAAATAGGATTACTTTTTCCTTTTTCTTCATAGGTTTGTTACAAAGAATCATAGGATAAACTGTATGGAAACATTTAACAATTGTTATTATCTCAATTATTACCATATTGTTACTATGTTGCTCCCATGGAAACCCCATTAAGTAGAGCTCAGGGGCTGGTAACTTTGCGGTGGGCTAGCAGCTTTAGAGAATTACTTTCAAGGCTATAGATTCTATTGTCAGAAAACTGATCAAAGAATTTTCCAAAGGAGCAACATGATATATGGAAAAGCCCAGGTTCTGAAGGCATCAGACCTTGGTTTGAATCCTACATCTGCCACTTATTAGCTGAAGGGACTTGGACAAGCGACCTTTCCCTTCTGAACCTCAGTAAAGCAAGCTGAATATAATTGTTTAGCTGTTGTTATGAGGTTTAAATAAGATTACATTCTAGAGCACCTGGCACATAAGTAGCTGCCTGATAAAGGTTAGTTTGTCCCTCACAGAAAGTTTGCTGCTGAACTAGGTTTATAAATCAGATTTCCTAACTTTTTACTCAGTTCTTTGCTGAGACCTCAGAAAGCCTTGGAGAATCACCAGGTCTCTGTGAGTTGAATCATTTCCCCCACCCCTAGTCCCCCACCAGGAGGCTTATGCAACCTGGACCTGGAAGAAGACCCCTTGGGAAGTGCCCTATCCCGGGGGCTGCGGGGACTGCATGATGAAGACAGAGCCATTTGCTAATACCATGTGGCTGCTGTGACAGTCTGTTAATGCCATTTACAACGTGCTGTAATTATGTCTCACATGTGTACATAACGCCCAGCCAGCAGGAACGTTCCCTAGGAGGGGCCTAGGAAAGATTCCTTTAGCAGGATTGGGGGCTGGGCTTCCATAGGAGTGTGAGGACTGGGGGGCTGGCGGCCACTGTGAAGGAGAAAAAAATCTTCCCCTTGATCTAGCAGAACCCAGAGAGGAAGGTGTCACGCATATCACTGTCTTCATGAAGGCCTCCTGGGGTTGTGCACTGTACAGCCTGCCCCGCCCTACTTGGCTGCTCTAGGCATCTGAGAAAGAGTTCACCCCTGCTTGGACCTGGGGTTTCCACCCTGAATTGCTATGAAACTTTGGACAAGCCATGGCCCCTACCTGGGCCTCAGTATTCCCTTCTATAAAATAGGGATATGGGGAAAGATGAGAGAAATGTACTAGAGCAGTAGTTCTCAGCATTTTCTGTAGCATCTTCCTAGAAAAATGCCCATACATCCAATCAAAATGTAGCCTGATTTTCAGGGGCGTCATGGGCCACCAAAGTCCATCATGAAGCTCCAAGGACCCCAGGTCAAGAATCTTAGTCTAGATAATTTTATGGCATGATTACCAATATGTTTCAGCCTATTTCTTCATCTGGATTCTGAGGTTGCTGTCTGCCAGATGTTGCTGCCATGTTGTTGGGGGCATAGGTATTCACGACAGTTATCTGCTCATCCTGGATTGGGCTCCTTATCATAAAGTGCCCGAGTTTGTCTCTTAATGCTTTTTGCCCTGGATTTTATGGGCCAGCTAATTTCTGGCCCATTAAACTGGGCTGTCCAAACTCCGGCATTCCAGGATCCTTGATAATTGGTGATGGTCAAGATTCTTGAGGTCTGGTCAAAACAGCCCAGCTTGGGAATCAGAGAGGTCTAAGGAAGACTCTCTCTATAATTCCTTGTTGGCAAACCATTCAGCTTCCCTAAGCCTCAGTTTTCCCCTTCCAGGAAATGTGTTGCCATTAGGGTTAAATGCATGGATGTCCCTTAGGTGCCTAGCACAGAGTAAGCACTCAATACATGCTAATTTTTCTGCCACCTTCACCACCCTCCTTCACCCCCCTCCACACTGAGCTCACATTTTTCTTTCCCTTTCCTGGAGGGAGCTGAAAAGGAGTCTTGGGGAAAAGCTCTCAGGAATGGGGAAGCCTATTTCCAAGTCATTAGTCCCCCAGTGTCGGGCTGCAGGATGGATTTTGATCAAGAGCGGGGTGACATTTGGCAAAAGTTGCTGATGAGGGATTGAATGATTAATCGTCATGACAACCGGGCTGGAGTAATGACAGGGATGCAATGGCGCCCGAGTTAAACACAAAGCGGCCCTGCGAGCCGGGGCGGTAAATTACTAGGCATGTCACTGCTGTGCTTTTGGAGAAAGCGGCCGTGCGTTCCTAATGAGAGGTTAACTGTGTCCCCAAAGTAATTACAGACGATTGAAGAGGTGGCTGGTAATTAGAGGATTAGCGGTGATGAGGCTCACCTGCATGGTTGCCATAGTGATGCAGAGTGGGTGGGGTGGGGAGGCAAGGAGGGTCCAGACCCTTCCCCAAGGCAGGTGGCAGAGGCCTCTCTGATTGCGTCAGCCTTGGTATCTGCCACTGATGGGACAGGCCCTGGAGAACTAGTGGGCAAACTCTAAGGCTCTGCCTCTATCGCTGGGCCTCAGTCTCCCAGTCTGTAAAAAAGGGCTTGAACCCATTCAAGAAGATGGAATATCAAAGCTGGAAATCTGGAATGTGCCGGCAGAGTCCAAATAGTCTTAATTTGCTATCCTCCCCCAAGCCTGACATTGCCAGAACCCAGGAAATCACATACAACTTCCACGTCTTGGTAAGTGACTCAGGTCAAGGATCTGGGTGTGAGTTTAGTTTCTTCACCTCTAAAATGGGATAATAATGGTTCTCACTTCAAAGCGTTGTTTGGAGAATAAAATGAAATTACAAGTGCAGAGCACCTAGGACAGTACTTACCCCACTGCAAAAGCTCCGGAAATATTAGTGGCTACAATCACCTGTGCAATGACCTCCCTCTCTTCTCCACTGACCTGCAGTAGCTGGGAGCAGGGAGGGGATGGGAACTCAGCCTTTTCTTGGGGAATGAGCTGAGCCCTATACCATGCATGATAGATGACAGGGAACTACAGGGGAAGGAAGTAGGCACCCACTTTTTGCTCACTTGCTGTGCTTCCTCAGTTGAGTCTCATTGCCTCTCTGAGCCTTCTAGTCCTGAGAACTCTGTTGGGAGAAAGAAATGACATGCTGAATTTGTAGAGCAATTACAATATGCCTGATCCTCACTAGGCACTTCATAGCTATGATTTAACTCGATCCTCCACATAACTCATAAAACACTATTTTGCCTATTTTTTTTTTTTTTTTTTTTAAGACACAGGGTTACACTCTGTCTGCCAGGCTGGAGTGCAGTGGTGCAATCATAGCTCACTGTAACCTAGAACTCCTGGGCTTAAGCGATCCTCCTGCCTCAGCCTCCAGAGTAGCTGGGACTACAGGTGTGCACCACCACACTGGCTACTTTTTAAATGTTTTTTGTAGAGATGAAGTCTCACTGTGTTGCCCAGGCTGGTCTCAAATGCTTGGCCTAGAGCAATCCTATCTCCTCCCAAAATACAATGATTACCTGCATGGGCCACTGTGCCTGGTCTATTTTGCTGATTTTTGAGAGGTGGCTCAGAGAGGTGAAGTCACTGGCCCAGAGGCACACAACTGGAGCATGAGAGAGCTAAGACTTGAACCCAGGTCGGTCTAAATGCTTCACACTTTCTACCGTACCAGGGGCCTCTTTTTGTTCCAGGAAGCCAGGTCCACCACTTCTATCTAAGGAGGTGGGCAGCCCCTCCATGGGCAGAGTTTGAGAGAGGGGTCTCCCTGGGATTGGTCAGGGTTTTTATGACCTCACAAAGCCTGGGTGGTCTGTACTGACTGAGTAGGTGGCTGTCCTGGCCGCTGGTGGAGTCTCCTCAGGGTCTGGTGTGAGATGGTTGGGTTTGGGGGGACGACAGTGAAATCCCCCAACCAGTCCCTGACTTGGTTGCTGGCGATGCCTGGAGTCCAGGCACAGCCCTCAGTGAAGCTGCCAAAAGCAGTGGCTTAATTATTCCATCCATAAATGATAAGCCCTGTTCATTTCCAGTCTTCATGACAAATTTATGGCCTTATTTAACGTGCTCACTGCCCGACCTTCCCTGGCATCGCAAGAAAATGGGGGCCCCTTTCTGGAGGGCGCAGTGGGCGGTTCTTGCTACGGCAGCCTCTAGGCTGGGCACCTCTTCCTACTCCCCCACCCGCAAACCCAGGAGCAATCAAGGCCTCTGATCCCAGGTCAGCCCTGCCTGTTGCAGTTTGCAAACCCATTTTCTCCGCTTGACTTCACTGATGAGACACAGGAGCGTCAAAGTTAAGGGCAGAGACTCTGGAGTCAAGAGGACCCAGGTTCAAGTTCCAACTCTGTTCTTTCTGACCTGTGTGTCCTTGAACACGTTCCTTGCCTCAGCTTCCTACATATGAGGCTGAGATGAAACAGGTGGGAAGTGCTTCTACATAGTGAGTACTCAATACAGGGTAGTGCCTATTCCTGTTATGGGGTCTTCACATACAATGCATTTGATTTAATTTGTGTCTGTGTGTGTGGTGAGGAGCACTGCTTAGGACTTGGTGACCCTGAGATGGGTCACATCTTGAAGTAGGACACTCAGACTGAGCCAACATGCCCAGCTTCTGCTCTGTGCAGAAAAGGCTGCAAAAACACTGGCTGCAGGCCAGGCACGGTGGCTCACACCTGTAATCCCAGCAGTTTGGGAGGCCGAGGCAGGTGGATCACCTGATGTCAGGAGATGGAGACCATATTGGCCAACATGGTGAAACCCCATCTCTACTAAAAATACAAAAAAAAAAAAAAAAAAAAAAAAAAAAAAAATGGCTGGGCATGGTGGCGTGTGCCTGTCGTCCCAGCTACTCTGGAGGCTGAGGCAGGAGAATTGCTTGAACCCAGGAGGCAGAGGTTGCAGTGAGCTGAGATCGCGCCACTGCACTCTAGCCTGGGTGACAGAGTGAGACTCTGTCTGAAAAAAAAAGATTGCTGGCTGCAGAAGCCCAGTCCCAGGTACCCAGGAGTCTAGGTTCCAATGTCCGTCCCACCTCCAGCTCTGGGCTGGCCTTGGTGACTCTTGCCTCACCCAGGGCCTCAATTTCCTTATCTGTCACTGGGTCCACCAGCACAACTCTTAGAGTTGCCACAGGCCAGAGATTCCAGCACAGGCAAAGAACGGCAGAATCAACTCTTGGGGGCCAGTTTCTGGAACCTACACAAGGGCCCCCCAGTCTAGATGACTGACAAACTCTAAGAGATTGGGGGATGAAAACCACAGCCTCACAGGACCTTGAAGTTGGTGGGGGTCTCAGAGAACACTCCTTCCAGCCTGAGACTTCACAAATGAAGAAGCTCATCACAGCTGCCATGTATTAACTGCTTACTGTATACTAGGCACCACGACCAGAATTACCAAACATTGTCTATTCAGTCCTCAACACAATTAAACATGGGCCAGGTGCGGCTCGTCGTATTTTACAAAGAAGATGGAGGCTCAGAGAGGTAGGAGACTCAGGCAAGATCACATAGCACCGTCTCCTCCAAGTCCTGGCACTTCCCATGTGGCTGCATCACATGTGTTTGCATATGCATGCATGCATTCCCTTGTAGGCACATGTTTGTGTGAAGGTGCCCGGGCACATGTGAGCATGTAATTTGCATACTCATTTGCATGACAGTGCAGTCACTCCCGTCCACAAACAGCCCCCAGCAGGGCCCAGCCTGGCCAGGAAATATATATGCTCACCCCTACACTGTCTATCCCTCCACCAGTAGCTATCCATTGGCGGTTCAGTTTCTCAAGGTAATTTCTAACATTACCCCCATGGCCTAGATCACGAAACTGAGTCTTAGAATTGCGGGGCCAGGGTCATGCTGCTGGCAAGTGGCAGAGCCATGGTCTAATTCTTAGTCTGGGGACTCCAACTCCAGTGCTCTTTCTATAGTTCCATCTGGCCTGAAGCCTTGAGGTAGACACAGAGGGGTGAATAGGCAGGAGGGGCTTCAGGAGAAGAGGCTGTGGAGCTTGACCTCAGAAGGGGTTGAAGAAATGAAGCAGCAGAAATGTGGAGGGAGGGACAGTGGGACTCTGTACATGAACTTGGAAGGGTGTGTTTAACTATCCTTTCAACAAAGTGACTCAGAGTCTACTATGTTTCAGGAACATAAACAATAACATTAATAATGACATTGCAAATCCATATCCAGTGCTTACCACACATTAGGCAAGGCTGTTGCGTTAGCTCATTACTTCCTCACAACAATCTTATGAATAAGGTTATCATCCTCATTTTACATAGAGGGAAACAGAGCACAGAGAGGTGAAGTAACTTGCTTAAGATCACACAGCTGGTAAGTGGCAGAGTTGGGATTCAAATGCAAGTCATCTGGGCCCATGGTTCATGGACTTGACCATCACCACTCTTTGACTGGGAGACCGTGGCAAGCTGCTGTGCTGTTCTCAGCATGGTCAGTGCATGTGATGGCGTGTGTTCAGGCTGTATGTCTGTGTACATGTACACATGAGTGTTTGCATGCACATGCATATGCATTCCATGTATGTGCATGTTTGTGTGAAGGTGTTTATGGGTAGGTAAGGAGGTGGGTATGTATATACATAGGTGTGAGTGTGTGAGTATGCAATTACTGTGTCTGCCACATATGTATATCTGAGGGTGCGTGTACAGATCTGTAAGAGGTTGGGAAATTTCATCTCAGGTAGACCCATGCCAGTTGGTCCAAGAGAGCCCCATAAAGGTCAGGGTTACACAAGGAGGGTGGATGGGGCTTGGAGTAGGTAGGGCCTAAGAACTAGTATTCCCTGGATCGGGAAGAAGAGGGCTCCCCAGCTGCACCTACCCATCACCCTGGCCTCCAGGAAACATTAATAATAGATCAGCAAATTCCAAATGTAAATAGGGCAATCAGGCCCGAAAACACAGACATTCATCACCCAGATACAAATTATGCTTCTGGCCTTGATGTAATTACCGGAGTTCAGCTCAATGCATTAAGCCACCCCCATCCTGCACTCCTGCACGTTGCTTTGTGCTGGTGTCCTCCCCTGAGGAGGCCCCACCATCTGACCCTACAGGGTCTCTCTGGCCACAGTCAAGGGTCCCCAGCTGTCTTAAACAGCTACAAAGACAGAATACCCCTGAGATGCTTGTGCAGAGCTCCAAAGGTCACTGGGCAGACACCAGACAATGAGTCAGGGAGTGCCTGGCTCTGACTCCAGCTTTGCAATGCCTTGCTGTGTGACCCTAAGCAAGTCACTCACCCTTTCTGAGTCTCAGTTTCCTCTTCTATGACAAGGACATAGCAAGACAGTGTGGTGTCAGAGTCTCTGGGCTTTGGATTCAGAAAGACCTGGGTTTGAATCACAACCTTACCATTTTTGAGTTCAGAGACCTTGGGCAAGTTTCTTTCCCATTCTGAGCCTCAATTTTTTCACCTGTAAAGTGGATATAATAATGTTTATCTCCTGGGGTTATAGTGAGAAAAGAATGAAATACTATTTTTTTAATTGATGAATTTAACTCATTCACATTTATTGTGATTATATTGTTATCACATATAAAATATATATCAATATATCAAAATATCTGTATCCATATCTACATTCATATATATCTATAGCCATATCTATCTCTATCTATCTTTTTTAAAAATTTATTTTTAATAGAGATGGGGTCTAGCTATATTGCCCAGGCTGGTCTTGAACTCCTGGCCTCAATTGATCCTCCTGCCTTGGCCTCTCAAACTGTTGGGATTACAGGTATGAGCCACTGCACCTTGCCTCAATCTATCTTTTATATATATCTATTATATAATTATGTAACTATATGGCTGGACTCTTTCTTGCCATATTTATTTGTGTTTCCTACTTATCAGGCTTCCTTATATTTCCTTCTTTTCCATGGCTGTTGTATTAGTTACCTATTAGTCTAAAATGTTGTGAGTTAACACAATAAATATTTAGCATTCATAGTTTCTGTGAGTCAGGAACCTGGGAGTGGCTTACCTGGGTGGCTTTGGTTTGGTGTCCCTTGTGAAGCTGCAGTTAATGATGTTGGTCAGGACTGCAGCCATCCGAAGGCTTGACTGAGCTTGAGGATCCAATCCTCAAGGTGGCTCCTCAGTTCCTCCCCACGTGGATCTCCCCACAGGGTTGCCTGAGTGTCCTCATGATATGGTGGCCGGCTTCCCCTGGAGCAAATGATCTAAGAGAACAAGACAGAGGCTGCAGTGTCTGTAATGACTTAGCCTTGGAAGTCACAAGCTATCACTTCTGGACTTAGAGCTTGGCTACCCTACCTGTCTTCTATTGAATAATAATGTATGTAAATCACCTAGCCCAGGCACTGGGAGAAATTCATTAATCCCTGTGACCCCAGTGCCCAGCACAGTTCTGGCACAAAGAAGGCATCAACAATAATGAGTTAGCAAGAAGAGGAATGGTCGTAACAAAATCTGGTCTCTTCTCCCCAGTGCCATTTCCTAGAGCCCAGTGGGCCAGTAGCTACTTGCAAGCCTGCTTTACTCATTCTTGCTGCTACTCAGGCCTCAGCTCAGGAGCTCTTGCCTTCTTGGAGGCAGAGAGGAAAGTCTAGACCAGAGGCATTTTCCGAGCCTGTCTCTTCCTAACTTTACATTGATCAGTAATTAAACGCAGCCTCCAATTACTATAACGTTTGGCGAGGCACCAAGCTCGTGTAAAACCTTGCAGTAAACATCTGCTTTATAAATTGCCTCTCGGTGCAGTGCACCAGCGGAGTTCTGGGGGTTGGGGAGAGAGAGAAGCAGAGAGCTGGGAAAGGGAAGAGAGAGACAAAGGAGAGGTGAGGGGAGGAGAAGGAGGGTGGGGCGCAGGGCGGGGGAGGCTGTCCTTCCCAGAAGTCGAGAGATGTGAAGAACCTGTTCATTCCTCACTGAGCCCTCCCCACCCTCCAAGGTGGAGGCCCAGAATGGAACTTAGGGCTGGGGAGTCCTTGTCTCTTTGGGGCTTTGTCAAGAGCTGCATACAAATCGAACACAAATTACTTTTGTGTTGCTTTTTATTTTTCCAAAACCCATAACATCCCACTCACCTGCCATTTACATTTAGAAGGAGAAATGTGAAGATTAATTGACTAGAGCAGCAGCCCCTGTAGGAAGTGAGATTTTCCCCAGGCTGCAGAGAGAGGTGGGGGGCTATGCCTTTCTACAATGGGCCTGGAGCCTTCTCCTGCTACCACACACACTGTCCCCTGAGCCAGAAATGAGCCTGTGTACCACACTCTGTCTCCTTCAGGTTCTTGCTCACGGAGGCCCAGGTGAGGGGAAGCCCCAGGACTGGAGGTCAGATGGAACTGGGCTGAGGGCCAGTTCAGCTCTTGTGGGTCTTTGGGCAAGTGACTTTGCCTCTCTGAACCTCTGTTTCTGTACCTGTGAAATGGGCATAAAAGCACCCTTGGAGGTTTCAGGAGGATTATAGGAGTCACAGAATGCCGAGTAGCAGAGTGAGGAGGGCAGGAGCTTTGAAGCCAGGCAGGCCTGCTAATTGGAAGAGGCATTCTGCCCTCTGAGCCCCAGGTTTCTTATCTGAAATATAAAGAGGGTCACCTCAATCGCCTTACAGAAGTTCTACGAGGCTTAAACTGGATGTGGACTGAATACATGCCAGCTCTTATTGTCATTACTATCAGGCACACAGAAAATGCTCAATAAATAGAGATGTTCTTCTGTTCCAGGGAGCTAGGACCTTCCAGGGCCTACTGGACACTCCTTGAAGGCCAATGTTCTACCCCTTGATGGATGCTTTCTTTCCAGGCACCTGACCTAGGCTTTCTGGTGAAGACAATTTGATTGATCTGCTGTTCCTGCTGCTGGTGCCACTGTCTGCTCTCCAACCTGCCTGTTTGTTCACCCAGGGATAGAGGAGGTTGAGGTCTTCTGGTGTGGAGGGGAGGTGTTGGTGAGTGAGTGAGTAGGGGAGGGCGATCTGCTTCCAAACTGCCTGCCTGTCCCCACCTTCCCACCCAAGCCCGCTCCCCGACCCAGGGCAGCTGAGAGGAAATGAGGTCACATGTGTTACATGCTTAGCTTGTCACTTTTTTTTTTTTCAGACAGAGTGTCACTCTGTTACTCAGGCTGGAGTGCAGTGGCATGATCTCGACTCACTGCAACCTCCACCTTCCAAGTTCAAGCGATTCTCCTGTCTCAGCCTACTGAGTAGCTGGGACTACAGGCACCCATCATGCCTGGCTAATTTTTGTATTTTTAGTAGATATGGGGTTTCACCATGTTGACTGGGCTGGTCTCGAACTCCTGACCTCAAGTGATCCACCCGCCTGGGCCTCCTAAAGTGCTGGGATGACAGGTGTGAGCCACGGCACCTGGCTTAGCTGTTCACTTTTAATACTGATGTTATGATCTGAAATCCTACCTTGGTGGGAGGTGTTGGGGTGTGTGTCTTTCTCCCTTGTTCTGTTCACATTGGCAGGTAAGATGTGTAGCAAGGCAGGTGGGGCTGCCTCCCTCCTCCACTCCCAGGTAAGCTGCAATAGTGCCTGAGGGGCCACCATTAGAAACCCACTCCTTAGCATGAAGCATGCACGGTTGATCCTCTTTAAAAATGAAAACAGCCCACAGAAGCAGGTGGAAGGAATCTTTCTCTTTTTCTTTCTTTCTTTTTTTGTGACGGAGTCTCACTCTGTCACCCAGGTTGGAGTTCAGGGGTGTGATCTCGGCTCACTGCCACTTCTGCCTCCCAGGCTTAAGAGAACCTTCTACCTCAGCCTTCCAAGTAGCTGGCACTACAGGTGTGGACCACCATGCCAGGCTAAATTCTAAAATTTCTGTAGAGACCGGGCCTCACTATGTTGCCCAGGCTGGTCTTGAACTCCTGGGCTCAGGTGACCCTCCTGCCTCAGCCTCCTGAGTAGCTGAGACCACAAGCATGTGTCACCAGGCTCAGCTAATTTTTAAAATGCCACTATGCCCAGCTAATTATTATTATTATTATTATTATTATTATTTGTATTTTTGGTAGAGACAGGGTTTCACCATGTTGCCCAGGCTGGTCTCAAACTCCTGAGCTCAGGTGATCCACCTGCCTCGGCGTCCAAAAGTGCTGGGATTACAGGTGTGAGCCACCGCGCCCAGCTGAATCTTTCTTACCTCAGCAATAAATTATTTGTGAAATGACCTAATCTGAGAGTTAGAGGGGACGTTCAGCCTAGTGCCTGCCTCCTTGTAAGAACTCTGGAGGCTGGGCATGGTGGCTCATACCTGTAATCCAGCACTTTGCGGGGCTGAGGTAGGAGGATAGCTTGAAGCCAGGAGTTCAAGACCAGCCTGGGCAATAAAGTGAGACCCTGTCTCTACAGAAAATTCAAAAACTAGCTGGGTGTGGTGGCATGCACCTGTTGTTGGGAGGATCCCTTGAGCCCAGCAGATGGAGGCTGCAGTGAGCTATGACGGCACCACTACACTCCCGGGTAACAGAGTGAGTGAGACCTTGACTCTTTTTTTTTTTTTTTTGAGACGGAGTCTCACTCTGTTGCCCAGGCTGGAGTGCAGTGGCCGGATCTCAGCTCACTGCAAGTTCCGCCTCCCGGGTTCACGCCATTCTCCTGCCTCAGCCTCCCGAGTAGCTGGGACTACAAGCGCCTGCCACCTCGCCTGGCTAGTTTAGGTTTTTTTTTTTGTATTTTTTTAGTAGAGACGGGGTTTCACCATGTTAGCCAGGATGGTCTCGATCTCCTGACCTCGTGATCCGCCCGTCTCGGCCTCCCAAAGTGCTGGGATTACAGGCTTGAGCCACCGCGCCCGGCCGAGACCCTGACTCTTAAAAAAAGAACTCAGTAAACATTTGACGAATGAATGAATGTGCGAATGAAGTCTTCCTTCCTTCTGGTGCTGGCATCCCTATTATGATGCTCATGGCACGACAATCAGCTAATTGTGAACACTTTCTCGACACAGGAAGCTCTTACCTGGAGGGCAGCCTGGTCCACTCTAGACAGCCTCATGCACTGGAACATGTTCTACACGTTGAGCTCAAAATCACTTTCCTAAAATGTCTCTAGAGGTTCCTTTGCCCCCACAGCATGGCTCTAAGGTCACTATCCAGAAAATCCTAAATCACAGAGAAGCAGTTGCAAATAAGTTTTATAAAAGCATGCCCTGCCATCTCAGGATGTTTGCCAATGGAACCGACATAGCAGGTGAAGTTTTATTCTGGTAAACCTGTCAGCCTGAGGCAGCACACAGGTGCTCCAATGAGTTAGAATGTGGCAGAATAAGAACACGAGTTCACCCAAACCAGGTGTCAGGCACTGTCTAAATGCTTTCACGTGTATCGTGTATTCACTCATCTCCTATTCCCAACCCTCCTGTGAGGTGGGTGCTAGTACACTGAGACTCAGAGAGGTCAAGTGGCTTGCCCCAGACCCCACAGCTGGGGAGTATTTGAGCTCTGACTGTCTTGCTCCAGCGTTTGGACACCCAAGTCCCACATTAAACCACAAACAATTTGCAACCTCTTACCTGTGAATCCAAATTTCCCTGATAGTGGAACCATCAGGCAACCAAAACCAAATACAGAAATAAGTTGCATGTAAAATGAGAAATGTTTCAGATGATGGATATGCTAATAACCCTGATATCTGATCACTATACATTATATGTATAGAAACATCAGGATATGTACAATTATTATGTGTCAATTGAAAAACTAAACTAAAATACAAAATAAGTTAATACTAAAAAAAGAAGAAATTGAATGCAAAGGTGATAAAAGACAGCAGCTGTCATCCCTAACTCCTGATTTCCAATGTTAATGTCTATCAAAGCACCTTCATTGTTTTTTCCTAACTGGCTTTATGAATAAATGTATTATATCATTTAGCTCTTCTTTGGTTGCAAGTGACAGAAAACCCAGTTGACTAGAGCATAATGGCTCATGCAAGAAAAACTCCAGAGGGTGGTGCTGGCCTCAGCCACAGTACGATTCAGGGGCTTTCCTCCGTATCACCAGAGCCCGTTTTTCTCCGTCTCCCTGGTTCACCTTTCCCAGTATTGGCCTCATTCGTAGGCTCTGAGGGTGGCCTCTGGCAGCTCTAGGCTTATCCCACCCCAATCCCAGGCTCAAATCCAGGAAGAAATCAAATCCAGGACCTTCCCGGCTGGGCTCGGTGGCTCACGTCTGTAATCCCAGCACTTTGGAAGGCCAAGGCAGGCAGATCACAAGGTCAGGAGTTGGAGACCAGCCTGGTCAATATGGTGAAACCGCGTCTCCACTAAAAAAATTTAAAAAGTTGCCAGGCGTGGTGGCGTGCACCTGTAGTCCCAGCTACTCAATAGGCTGAGGCAGGAGAATCGCTTGAACCCAGGAGGCACAGGTTGCAGTAAGCCAAGATCACACCACTGCACTCCAGCCCAGGTGACAGGGTGACAGAGCAAGACTCCGTCTCAAAAAAAAAGAAAAAGACCTTCCCTTTCTTCACACTTTGCATGGAAGTGACAAGACTGACTGGCCCCCACTGATCATTCTGGTCCCTGAACCTTTCTTTCCCTGTGTCCAAAGGATGCTTTAGGCATTGGGTCCATGTCCACCTCTGATGCTGTGGAGGGGCTTGAGAGTTGGGGGAGGGATAATTCCCCCGAAAGGAAGCCCAGAGTATTGTCACCAAAAGAAGGGGACAGGATACAGGACAGAAGGCTGCAAATATCCACTCAGTGTGGGTGTCACACTTTGAATGCTGACACAATCTTCTCATTCCTGTGTTACACATTCTGGGCTTCCCCCTAAGATTTCATTTGTAACTGAATTATATTCCTGAAAACAGTTTGTGAGCCACTGGTCTACAACATTTTAAGTAGCTTTATAGAGCCTGTCGCAGGGATGGGCATTAACTCACCAACTGGGATGGCGTACAAGAGCTTGCTATCTCCCTTGATGGGGTATAATAATCATAATGATAAAGCTGACATTTACTGCAATGCATGCTTGCTCCATACATTCTTTCTCTCTCTCTCTCTCTCTTTTGAAATGAAGTTTTCTCAGTTGCCTAGGCTGGAATGCAGTGGTGTGATCAGAACTCACTGCAGCCTTGAACTCCTGGGCTCAAGTGATCCTCTCACCTCAGCCTTCCAAGTAGCTAGGACTACAGGCATGCACTACCATGCCTGGCTAATTCTTTCCTTCTTTCTTTATTTTGTAGAGATGAGATCTCACTATGTTGCCCAGGCTGGTCTTGAACTCCTGGCCTCGAGGGATCTTTCCACCTTGGCCTCCCAAAGTGCCAAGATAATAGGCATGAGTCACAGCACCTGGCCTGTACATTCTATTAATATCCAATTTTGCTGCAGAGGAAATTGATACTTAGAGGGGCTGAATCAACCAGGTGGTAAAGGAAAGGTTGAGAACAAGAACAAGGTCTGCTTGACATCAAAGCCAATATATTTTTGTTAAAAAAGAAATTGTATTATATGGCAGGGCTCAGTGACTCATGCCTGTAATCCCAGCACTTTGGGAGGCTGAGGCAGGTGGATTACCTGAGGTCAGAAGTTCAAGACCAGCTTGGCCAACATGGTGAAACCCCGTCTCTACTAAAAATACAAAAAAATTAGCCGGGCGTGGTGGCGGGCGCCTGTAGCCCCAGCTAGTCGGGAGGCTGAGGCAGGAGAATGGCGTGAACCCGGAAGGCGGAGGTTGTGGTGAGCTGAGATTGCGCCACTGCACTCCAGAATGGGCGCCAGAGCTAGACTCCGTCTCAAAAAAAAAAAAAAAAAAAAAAACCCACAAAAATTAGCCGGGCTTAGTGGCATGCGCCTGTAATCCCAGCTACTCAGGAGGCTAAGACAGGAGAATTGCTTGAACCCAGGAGGCAGAGGTTGCAGTGAGCCAAGATCGTGCCACTGTGCTCCAGCTTGGGTGATAGAGCAAGACTCCATCTCAAAAAAAATTGTATTATATTTTTATATTTATAGACATAATGACTGTAAAAAAATTCAAACAATAGAGAAGGATATAAAGGAAAAAATTAAAGTACTCCCTCCCCTCAAGTTAACATTTTGAAAGACTGAAGCTTCTAAGTTACAAGAGTAATATTGAGCCTGGGAAACACAGTGAGACCCCATCGTTACAAAAAATAAACAAATTAGCTGGACGTGGTGGCAAGTGCCTGGAGCTCCTACTACGTGGGAGGCTGAGGCTGGAGGACTGCTTGAATCCTGGAGGTTGAGGCTGCAGTGAGCTATGATGGTGCCACTGCACTCCAGCCTGGGTGGCAAAGTGAGACCCTGTCTTTAAAAAAAAAGTATAAAAACAAACAAAAAGAACAAAAATAAGTAATACTGTACACAGTAAAAACTAACACAAAAGTAAATGAAACGAAGGTCAAAAGTTGTTCCCCATCCTCAGTTCTGCCATCTCACTCCCCAGAGAGTAGCCGTGTGAATAGATTTTTGTGTAACTCTCTCCACATACTTCTATGTGCATATCAACCACATACATGCTTCCTTTTACATAAATGGTACCATGCTATAAATGGTCTATAATTTGCTTGTTACACTTAGTCATATGCACATACTTCTCTACTGGTTGACATGGAAAAACTGTATTCTTTTTCCTAATGTATAGTACTCCATTCAAATGGCCATATTATCATTTACACTTAAGCAGTCCCCTATTGATGGATACTTAGGTTGTTTCCAGTTTTGTGCTTTTTTTTTTCTTCTAAAGGTTGCCATGACCAACCCTGTACTTTTCTCTTTGCTGTTTGGATGTGTGGAGCCAGCTTCTATGCTGTACCCACCTTACTCCCCTGCTAGGTTTGACTCTCCTGCCAGTCTCTGCTTTGGCAATGACCCTGGGGCCTGACCACTTGTGGGGAGGGGCGTGAAAGGGGCTCCCCTCCTCACGTTCTAGCCTCTGTTCCGTCTCCTTGAAGGCCTGGCTCAGAGCTCTCAGCATCTCTGCATGATGAGATAACTTACATTTTCTGTTATCATTTTTTTCTCTTTTTCAGTAGAAAGGGGCACTTAAAGTGAAATATCTCTTGCCGCACAGTTAACAAGGATTCATAAAAGTGAACTGTTCACCTTGGCTGTTAGCGGGTGGTTGTGAGAAATCAATAGCACACAGAGGTCTCCTGCTCTTCACATCTGGTGGTGTCTGTGGGGTGGCATGGACAGGGCAGGAGCCGCCTGGCTTCCTCAAACATGCCGCTGGGAGCCTAGAGGGTCTGCAAACGCTCTGGGCCCAGGTGACAGCCCCGGTCAAAGTCAATGCAGAAGAGCCGTCATCTGGTGCAGGAAAAGCCGCCTGGCCTTATGTCTGGACTACTTTCTTCCCCACCTTTGAGAGCTTGGCTTGAATGCCACCTCTTCTAAGAAGCCCTTCCAGACTGAGGCATTCACTTCTTCATTCAATGAGCATGTATGGAGACCCGTGTTCTGTGGCAGACCTGTGACAGGCATACAGAGGTGGCCCAATCATGACCGCTGCTTTCCACAGTGGGGGAGACAGACAGGGACACAGGGACTTATCACACAGGGTGAAATGGGCTTCAACTGGGGATACCTGGGGACTGTGGGGGTCCAGCAAGGGCCCCAGACCCAGCTTAAGGGGTGTGGGTCCTCAGAGAAGGCTCCCTAGGGGGCCTGGTGTCTATGCTCAGAGCCCAGGGAGCATGGAAAGGTGTAGGGGGTAGGGGGACAGCCAGATGACGTCCAAGAGGAAGGCGATGCCATGCAGACGGAACAGCACATGCAAAGGCCCAGAGGCAAGGGGACAGCGGGCAGGTGCTTCCGGGAGCATTAGAGACTCAGTCCAGCTGGAGCCCATGGTCAGAGAGGAGATGGGGTGCGAAGGTGGCCAGCGGCTGGCCATGGAGCGCCTGAAACTCCACTCAGGACTGGGGACCTAATGTGGGCTGACACCTCTGGACGGTGGTACTTGGGGGTGAGTTTTACTTTCTTCTTTGAAATTATCTCTGATTTCTTGGGTGTGAGGGCGACCTGGCTGTGAAGTCTGTCACCCCATCAATCACCAGGGCTGATTCGGCTGATCTGGCTGGCTGGGTAGGTGTCCCCTTCCTCCCTCACTGCTCCACATGTGTCCCTCCTGAAGCTGCACACTTGGTCAAAGAGACAGCAATCCCCGAGAGAAGAGGACCAGTCTTCAGTCAAGGGTATACGAGTAGCTGCACTCCCCTGCTAGAACCTCGAAACAAGCTCTCAAATTATCTCTAATTTCTCAATTTTTCTTTCTTTTTTTTTTTTTTTGTATATCCTAAACTACATTTTCCTAATCTTTTCCCTAAAATGTTCCTCAGCTCAGTTAACATAAGTTCAAACAGTTGCTCGGACCAAAAGCTTTGGAGTTATCTTTGAGTTGTATTTTTCTCTTAAACCTATATCCATTCTATCCATTCCAGCAGTATAATCCTACAGGCTCTATTTTTAAAATACATGCAGAATCTGGCCTTTTTTCCCTCACTCCCTCTACAACATCCCCCTAGCCACCATGAACTCTCTTGAGAACATCACACTGGCCTTCTATAGTGAATTATGTGTTACCTTTGTAGTAAAAAATTGTAAATAACAATAAAGATTACTGCAGAAGAATAAAGGAGAAGGCAAATGAGTAGTAGTAATGATAGTGGTAGCAATAGTAACAGTGGTATTGATAGTAGTGGCAATAGTAGTAATAGTGGTAGTAATCAGTAATAGCAGTAATAGTAGCAATAGTGGTGATAGTAATAGTAGTAACTGTAGTAGAAACAGCAATTGTGGGAGTAATAGTAGTAATTGTGGGAGCAATAACAATAGTGGTAGTAATAGTGGTGGTAGCAATGGTGGTACTAGGAATAGTGGTGGTAGTAATAATTGTAATTGTAGTAGTAACAGCAATTGTGACAGTAATAGTTGTAATTGGGGAAGCAATAGCAATAGTGGTAGTAATAGTGGCAGTAGTAATTGTGGTAACAGTGGTGGTAGCAACAGTATTAGTGGTATTTGATAGTATGGTAATAATAGTGGTAGTAATTAGTAATAGCAGTAATAGCAGTGGCAGTAAAGGTAGCAATAATGGTGGTAATAATAGTAATAGTGGAGATAGTAATAGTAATTGTAGTAGGAACAGCAAGCATGGGAGTATAGTGGTAATTGTGGGAGCGATAGCAATAGTGGTAGTAATGGGGTGGTAGGAATGGTGGTAATAGTATTAGTGGTGTTAGGAATGGTGGTAATAGTAATAGTGGTGTTAGGAATGGTGGTAATAGTAATAGTAGTGTAGGAATGGTGGTAATGGTAATAGTTGTGGTAGGAATGGTGGTAATGGTAATAGTAGGGGTAGGAATGGTAATAATAGTGGTGTTAGGAATGGTGGTAATAGTAATAGTGGTGGTAGGAATGGTGGTGATAGTAATAGTGGCAGTAGGAATGGTGGTAATAGTAACAGTGGTGGTAGTAATAGTGGTGATAGGAATGGTAGTGATAGAAATGATGGTAATAGTAATAATGGTGATAGGAATGGTGGCAATGGTAACAGTGGTGGTAGGAATGGTAGTAATAGTAATAGTGGTGGTAGGAATGGTGGTAATAGTAATGGGGTGGTAGGAATGGTGGTAATAGTGGTGGTAGGAATGGTAGTAATAGTAATAGTGGTGGTAGGAATGGTGGTAATAGTAATGGGGTGGTAGGAATGGTGGTAATAGTGGTGGTAGGAATGGTGGTAATAGTAATAGTGGCAGTAGGAATGGTGGTACTAGTAATAGTGGTGATAGGAATAGTGGTGGTAGGAATGGTAGTAATAGTTTGGACTCCACCTTGTAGGTGGCAAGAGCCACTCAAGGGCAGGGAAGGATCAGAGTTTGAGTTGAAGGTGGATTGAGTTGAAGGAGGATGCAGGCAGGTAACTAGCATGGAGGCACAGTCGAGGGTAAACCATCCTGGCTCTGCGTGGTGTGGGCCCCCATGCTAGAGACCATCTCCTCTTAGATGATTCACTGGAGGGAAGTGGTCTGTTTCTAGAATGCTCTATCATCCCATTGGGAGCTGGACTCTGCAGCAGATGAGCTTCAGTCATGGCTGCTGAGTGGCTAGGGTGAGGGTCTGGTGAACCAGGTCTCTTACCACCACCTTTTCAACATCCACAGAACCTTAGCTATCCCTTTCCTCAACTCTTAAAATCCTCAACAGTCACAATTTTTTTTTATTTTTATTTTTGAAATGGAGTCTTACTCTGTCACCTAGGCTGGAGTGCAGTGGCACCATCTCAGCTCACTGGAACCTCTGGTCCCAGGTTCAAGCGATTCTCCTGCCTCAGCCTCCTGAGTAGCTGGGATTACAGGCAAGCTCCAGCTAATTTTTTAGTGGAGACGGGGTTTTACCATGTTGGCCAGGATGGTCTCGAATTCCCGACCTCAAGTGATCCGTCTGCCTTGGCCTCCCAAATTTTCTTTTCTTTTTTCTCTCCATCAACTCAGTCACCACCCTCATACTTACCCATTCGTCCTTCTGCTCGTCACTCATTCATCCATTCACCTTTGATTTTTAATTTGGTTGCAGAAGAATTAACCAAATGTTCATTTCTAGGTGGTGGAATTCTGATTTTTTTTTTCCTCTAATCTTTATACTTTCCATACTGTTTGAATTTTTTTTTTTTTTTGAGACAGAGTCTTGCTCTTGTCATCCAGGCTGGAGTGCAATGGCGTGATTTTGGCTCACTGTAACCTCCGCCTCCCAGGTTCAAGCGATTCTTCTGCTTCAGGCTCCCAAGTAGCTGGATTACAGGCAGTTGTGGTAGGAATGGTGGTAATGGTAATAGTGATGGTAGGAATGGTAGTGGTAGGAATGGTGATAATAGTAATAGGGCCCGTCACCATGCCCAGCTAATTTTTTGTATTTTTAGTAGAGGTGGGGTTTCACCATGTTGGCCAGGCTGGTCTCAAACTCCTGACCTCAGGTGATCCACCCTCCTTGACCCCCCTTGGCCTCCCAAAGTGCTGAGATTACAGGCGTGAGCCACTGCGCCCAGCCTACTGTTTGAATTTTTACACCACACACTCATCATTTGTGTTTTTACAAAAACGGTATATTCATAGAAACAAACAAGCATACCAAAAGAGAAAACACCCACGATTTCAGAATGTTCTCTCTGGTGGAAGCCTGCTGCCACATAAGAAGTCTAACTACTCTGAGACTGCCATACTGTGAGGAAGTCCAAAGCTGGCTAAGTGGAGAGGCTGGGTGGAGAGGAGGGACATGTTCAGCCAGCTCTGGATGTCCTAGCCGTTGATTCCGGGAGCCAGATATGTGAG
Source organism: Colobus angolensis palliatus (assembly GCF_000951035.1). NCBI lineage: Eukaryota > Metazoa > Chordata > Mammalia > Primates > Cercopithecidae > Colobus > Colobus angolensis. Next base: position 20,998,788 of record NW_012110919.1, on the reverse strand, counting down.
TGAAAGAACCACTGTGGGCATTTCAGCCCCAGCATATTCAACTTGGAGAAAAATCAAGAAAACCCATTTGACTGGAACACTTTTTTTCTTTTCTTTTCTTTTCTTTCTTTCTTTTTTTTTTGACCGGGTCTTGCTGTCACCCACGCTGGAGTGCAGTGGTGCAATCATAGCTCACTGCAGCCTCAACCTCCCAAGTTCAAGCGATCCTCCTCCCTCAGCCTCCCAAGTAGTTGGGACTATAGGTGTGTACTACCATGCCTGTCTAACTTTTGTATATTTTGTAGAGACAGAGTTTTGCCATGTTGGCCAGGCTGGTCTTGAACTCCTGGACTCAAGCCATCTGCCCATCTTGGTCTCCCAAAGTGCTGGGATTACAGGTGAGAGCCACCACGCCCACAGAACTGGGACATATTTCTAGTCATTCAAGCCACCCCAAATGAGGGCCCAGTCATCACGGAGCAAATACAAGCTGTCCCTGCTGTGCCCTGACTGAGTTCCCAGTCCACAAAATAGTGACTGTAACAAAAGAGTAAGACCTGGATTTGAATTCAAGCTTTGCATGGTTTTGTGCGTGACCATAGGCGAATCCCTTCACTTTTCTGGTCTCAGTTTCTCTCTCATTGGAACAGGAGCTGAAGAGTAGCAGGTGGGCACACGGATGGTTTCTCCCAGTTTTTTTCTTTCTCCCCATGATCAGGAAGCCAGAATGATGAGGTGGCACTAACCTGGGCCGTGAAGCCTGAGTCCCAAGTTCAAGTCTTGGCTCTGGCATGTATGAGCATGTGCCCTTGATTCTGCTGGGCTTTTTTTTTTTCCACTTTTGCTTTTCTATCTTGCTGAAAAATGTGTGATGTTAGATGTCACTGCAAACAGAACTGTGGCTAATGCTGCACAATTTATATTGCTGGTTTTAAGTACTTTGGATAGCTCAGACACATTTTGGTAATATTTTTTAAAATTGCGCTGCAAACTTGTTGAGGGGAGCAAATGCCCTCCTTCCAGATCTTAAGTCTGGTTTCCCCCAACTACCTCTTGAGGAATCCCCAGGGTGAGCCCCTAGGGTCAGGTGACGTTTTCAGCTGTCTATGTCCTAACCATCAGCCCTGACCAGGGTGGGCTGAAGATTCTGGCAGGGGCATCCCCCTGTAGCCTGTGGACACACACACACACACAGATACACACGCACACAGATACACACGCACACAGAGCCACTTGCAGACCCGGCCTGATTAGAGTCAAAAGGGTGAATAAGAGCCAGATTAAATATGGGTTGATTATGCGAGCTTGTGCTCCTGTTTATTCCTCATAAATAAGACATGAGTTCTGTTTGCCAATCCCTGACGCATGCGTGTGTGTGCACGCACACACACACACAACACACATATACACACTTCCTGGGAGCGATATTTATTATATGCAAATCAGAAACTGAACTGAGGGGAGAAGTAATCACCTGTTTATCCTATGGTGCGTGGATCAGGCAGAAAATAATAACCCAGAGTAATGGGGCCTTATCTATTTGGAGGGAGGTGACGCTGACCTTTGGGCTGGGACAGCCTGGAGCTGGGACTTACTGACCCCTGCCCCGTCAGGTCAGATAGCGAGGCGGACCCCTCTCTCTGCTCTGCCCAGTGGCCTTTGCTGTGTCACTGGGAGAGGATGACGCAGTCATCGCAAAGCAGCAGGGTAAAGGTGAGCTGTTACTTGCCACCTGCCTGAGCTTGGGCAGCTGTTCACAGTAAAGGCGGTGGCAGGCAGACCTGGTTCCAATGCAGGACCTGCTGCTCCTAGCGGTGTGACCTTGAGCACACACCTGCATGTCTCTGGGACTCCATTTCTTCATCTGTAAAATGCAGACAACCCATAATTCCAGTCTTAGAGGGTGTTGGGAGCATGAAAGGACTCTGGGGTGGGTGGCGCGAGGAACTCGGAACCCTCTAGACGCTTTACTCTTCCTTACAACCCACATGCGATGGGGCAATAAGACTTGCCATTTCTGCCTCCTAAACTCTTAAGTGTGAATCCTGCCTGGCACCCGGGAAGCACCCGGAACATGCTGCGTCCTGATGAAGCCATTGTTTGGGTCCTGCTGTCCTTTGTAATTGGCCATGTCGCAGCCAGTCTGTTCCTTGCTCTGCATAGAGGGACCTTCCTAACGTGAAAATCCCTTCACTACATCGCTCCCCTGCTCCAAAGCCTTCTGTGGCTCCTCAGTGCCCTCCAGACAAGAATTTCACGCTCCTCCCCATGCTCCCTGAGGACTCCTGGTCTGGGCCCAACCGACTCCACCAGCCTGGTGGCTGCCTCCTTCACCATGCTCCAGCCTTGCGGATCTTTCTTCAGTTCCTTAAGCATGCCAAACTCGCTCCTGCCCCAGGGCCTTTGTCCTTGCTGTGTCCTCTGCCTGGAACCTTCTGCCCCAGCTCCTTTTTCACGATTCCACTTAAATGTCACCTCCCCGAGGGAACCGCTTCATCTAAATTAGGTCCCCTGCCCGCTGTTTGCCGTCTCTTTGAAGCTTGTCAGTTTCCTTTATGACACAGATCACAATTTGTCGTCATGTTATTGATGTGGGTTTACTGGATTGTGGCTGTCTCTCCATTGTGACTGTGAGCTCTGGAGAGCAGGGCTGGGGCTGCTTTTCTTCCCAAAGTGGCCCCAGTGAACTGGTGCCTGAGTAGCCTCCTCAGAGACCTTTCTTAAAGGACCAGATGGCTGGCTGCTGTAGCCACTGCCAGGGAGGCACTGGGGGCTGGGGCGGCCGGGGCAGAGGTGTTCACTGGGCTGGGGGCTGCAAGGCTCACAGGGGAGAGGGCTGGACAGCTGGTTTCATGTCCTCCTTCCCGGCTCCCTGCCAACTCCAGGGTCCCCCAAGGGATGTTTTCCTGACTCTCCCTAATGGCCTGACATACAAGATCCCGATGACAAACCTCCCTCTGATAAAAGATGCAAAACTAACATCTGGCGGTTAATTAATAAAGAGCAGCGGTGTCTGGCTGGGGCATGTGGTATGCTGACGCTGGCATTTTCTTTGCCCGCCCCAAGAGATGCTGATGTTGTCTGCAAAAATGGGGGGGAAAAGATCGATTTGGAGCGGGCCCTGCTGACGAGGCTCCTGAGGGGCAGGATAGCCACTTGTCCCCGTTTTGGGGGGGTGTGCTGATGCTTGGTCCTCCACCAAAGGGGCATGGGTGGGTGGAAGGGGGAATATCATTTCCTGGGTACTTTTTTTTTTCTTTTTTTGAGACAGACTCTCACTCTGTCACCCAGGCTGGAGTGCAGTGGCACATTCTCGGCTCACTGCAACCTCCACCTCCTGAGTTCAAGCGATACTCCTGCCTCAGCCTCCCAAGTAGCTGGGATTACAAGTGCCCACCATCAAGCCCAGCTAATTTTTATATTTTTAGTAGAGACGGGGTTTCACCATGTTGGTCAGGCTGGTCTTGAACTCCTGACCTCAACAGATTCACTCGCCTCAGCCTCCCAAAGTGCTGGGATGACAAGCTTGAGCCACTGCACCTGGCCTATTTTCTGGGTACTTACTACGGGTCATGCCTGGTATCTCATTCTTTCCTCCTCAAAGCCCCAAGAGGGGAATATTTCTGTTCTCACTGACATGTAAGCAAACTGAGGCTCAGTTGCCTGCCCCAAAACCTAAGCTCCTCCTACCTCAGCAGGAAACAGGGGTGCTGGGCAGTGCCAGCTGAGGTCACTGGGGGCGCTTGTTACAAATGCAGACTCCAAGACCCCAGAACCTGCTGTTCCGGGTGGGGCCCAGGAGTTTGCATTTGTAACAAAAGCACCTCACATGGCGCTGGGCAGGTAGAATAGCTGTCTCACCTTGGAAAACATTGTTCTAGTGAATCCCATCAAGCATTTATTTAGCATACACTGTATGTCAGGCCTCAGGCTAATCTGTCATAGGATGAGGCGGGAAGGATGGATGTATCCATTTGGTAATACAAAGGCCCAGAGAGGGGAAGGGACTTGAAGAAGGCTGCACAGCGATGCAGGGTCCAACCCAGATCCTCTGGCTGGCCCAGGTCCCAGTCCCTCTCGGCTCTCTCTGTGTGGCCCCAGGAGAAAGGAGAGGGCCCTGCCTCACAGCTAGAGGAGTTGCCTGTCAGCACAGAGCCACTGACATATTCATAGAGCTAATATTTCAATTACTACTTAGGGCACCTTGGCAGGCCTGGCCCCCAACCTAGGCTGAGTGTGAGTACCAGCATGACCTTCAGCAAGCAGGGGGCCCATGCAGGGGCTTGTGGCTGGTTCCCCAGGCTTCTTGGGCCCGAAGAGTGGCCCCCTGAAGTGCCATTTGAACAAATGGTAGAAGTAACACCCAGGCAGCTCTCCTAGGTGATCAGGAGGCCACAGGGTAGGATGCTGGTGGGGTGGGTGGAGGTTGGCAAGGTGGGATGGAACAAGGTGAGGTCTGAGGCTCCAGAGTCAGATGGGAAGCCAGGCACAGTGGCTCATACCTGTGATTCCAGTACTTTGGGAGGCCAAGGCAGGTGGATCATCTGAGGTCAGGAGTTCGAGACCACCTGGCCAACACGGTGAAAACCCCGTCTCCATTAAAAATAAAAAATTCAGGCTGGGCGTGGTGGCTCAATTCTGTAATCCCAACACTTTGGGAGGCCGAGATGGGTGGATCACGAGGTCAGGAGATCTAGACCATCCTGGCTAACACGGTGAAACCCCATCTCTACTGAAAAATACAAAAAACTAGCCAGGCGAGGTGGCAGGCACCTGTAGTCCTAGCTACTCGGGAGGCTGAGGCAGGAGAATGGTGTAAACCCGAAAGGCGGAGCTTGCAGTGAGCTGAGATCTGGCCACTGCACTCCAGCCTGGGCAACACAGCGAGACTCCATCTCAATAAATAAATAAATAAATAAATAATAAAATAAAATAAAAAATTCAGCTGGGTATGGTGGTGGATTCCTGTAATCCCAGCTACTTGGGAGGCTGAGGCAGAAGAATTGCTTGAACCCAGGAGGTGGAGGTGGTAGTGAGCCAAGATCTCACTGCTGCACTCCAGCCTGAGACTAGATCTCAAGAAAAAAAAAAGAAAAGAAAAGAAAGTCAGACGGGGGGTGCAGAACAACGAGACAACAGAGCAACCTATGCCTGAATCCCAGCTCCTTCTCCACCTCTCTATGGGACTGTACAGAGTCTCACCTGCAAACAGGGTGCCTAAGGGACCTCCCAGAGCCATGGTGAAGAGGAAGTAAGGCGTTGGCCAAGGACTGAGGCTTGGGTGCTGCCCCGAGTTACACGGAGAGTCTTGGGTTTTAGGCAGACTTAGGCGCAAACCTTTGTTTCACATCTCTGAGGCTACATGAACTAGTGACCTCAAGTCTCTGGGCCTCAGTTTCCTCATCGTCACCGCTCATGGGGTTGTTATAACACCTAGATGGTGTAGAATGCTTAGCATAGGTCCTGGCATAGGATAAAAGCCAGCAGACGCTGTCGCGCTCACACATGTGCGACTGTCTTACTACTGCTATCACCATCCTTAGAGTGAGAGCTCATATGCACGTGTTGCTTGCTTGGTTTGGGGTTTCCTGTCCCAACTGAGCCCAGCCAGTGCTCCCTGCTCCAGGACCTCACTGGCTTGTGTCCGAGGGGCAGCCTGGCCATCTGCCGTGGGAAGGGGCGCCAGCCAGCCTGGAGTCCTTCGCATAATCAAATTGTTACTGATTTGCCCTTGTGACTCTTGTCCACAGACGATAACGCTCCCAGGGGACTGAGCGGGCCCACCCCGGAGGGCAGCCAGGTCAGGTGGGAGTTGGGGGATTACAGGATGCACGGGTACTTGGGGTCCCTGGCTCTGCCACCGGCTTACTGTGCCATCTTGGCCAAGTCCCTTAGGGTCTCTGGGACCCAGTATCTACGTCTGAAGTCAGCTCCTATGGCTGTGACTGGGGAAGACAGGGGAGGAATGAGGAGGGAGAAAGGGGTTCATCTTGGGGCCCATCGGAGACTTCTCTCCCACCTCCCCCAGACTCAGCTATCTCCTTCCTCCACCCTTTCTCAGTCTCGCCCAAGATCATATCCTATTAATAGCAGATAACACTCATTGCCTATGAAGTAATAAAATCGTCCCCACCGGGTTGACAAGAAGGACATGCTGGGTTCTGGACAGAAATATAGTTATAATTAAGCATTAATCAGGCTGCACTTGGCCCATTTCCTTGTTGCAAAAAGTCACGTAGCACTAGATACTGACTATTGCGTCTGCACTGTTTCTATAGATTGGATTCATAAGAATTGACTTGCCTTCCCGTTGTTGTTATAGATGGGATCTCTGACGTTAGAATCATAAGGGTTTTGTTTAAGGATTGCTTAAGGTATTTTTCAGACCTGGAATTCCAGCAACGCTCACAGAGGAACGGGATCAGCGTGAGAATACAGCTGCTTCCTCTTCCTGCCCCATGACTTTGCCCTGCCCTCTTCCACTAATCAACCATTTCCACACTTCAGCCCACTCCAAAACCCTTAAAAATGCCACCCTCAGACTCCTCTGGGAGATAGATTTGCGGTTTCCTCCCGCCCCCTTGTTCAGTGACCCTACAATTAAACCTCTTTCTCTGCTGCAACCTCATGTCTTGGTGTCTTGACTTGCTGCAGGCCTTGAGTATTGAACCTATGAAGGTTACAGTACATCCTTGTATTAACCCCATTTTTCAGCTGGGCAAACTAAAGCTCAGAGAGGTAAGATAACATGCCCCTGGGCCACTGCCAGGAAGTACCAGATCCTGGACTTGAACCCAAGTCTCTCTGACTTTTGAAGCCACTTTCCCGTCTGTTGTATCTCATCTTACCCCTGGCATGGACCAGAGGTTGGGGAGACTCTCCCCTGATTTCCTGCTCCTCCAGCCACCTCCCTCTTCCTCCACCACCTCCTCAGCCCTGCCCTGGGCAATCAGTTTCTTTAGCTATGATTTGGGATTCTAATGAACAGAATGATTTGGCATTTAAATAATTATCCACTCTCTAACTGTTAGCGCTGCTGAGTCGGGAGAAATTTCTGCATCTTATTTATGAATATGGCTATTCCCTCTTGTTGGGTGGAGGTTTCCCAGCTCACCCCCACCCCCTGCGCCTCCTCTCTTAAATGTCTTTTCAGTGCGTGTTTCCAGTGGTGCATCCTCCCCCCAACACCAGCCCCTAAGTGCCTATTAACAACTTTTCCTTCCGCTATCAGCGCCTGTTCACGCCCCTTTTTATCTTTACATTTCAATATCATTACAAATCCTAGTGTTATTCAAATTGCATCAATTATTCAATTTCTCCTCCCCGAGTGGAGGCAGCGGCTTCCCAGTGGCTGAGCAGGAAAAAACGAAGGCCTTTCAAGGAAGGTTTGAAATTCACAGGGGATTCGGCTCTATTCCATTAACGTGGGCTTTTTGGCTCCCACAAACCCTGGAACTGATTAACACACACACACACACACACACACCACAAACACACCCAGAGTTTCAATCTGGTTTGGGAAGAAAGCCTGCTGCCAAGAAGCATAGAAGGGACGATTTGGGGGATAAGATGCCCTGTGATATTCATCATTGAACATTTATTGAGTTCCTCCTGTAAGAGCCACCATTTATTGAGCACTTACTGTGTACCAGACTCCATTCCAAACTCTTTATGGAAGACAACTCCTAGAATCTTTGAGGCAACCCGGTGAGATAGTTATCATTATAAATTCTCCCTCCCCATTTTACAGATGAGAAAACTGAGGCTCAGAGGGGAAGACACTAGCCCAAGTCTGCACAGGAATGGAGTCTGGTTTTGTCTTCAAGACCTCGGCTCTTAGCCATGATACCATCTGCTGAAGTTGTAGGGTTTGGGTGACCCTAATGAGTAGTTAGAGAAGGGCTGAGAGTGTAGAAAGGAAACATAATTAACACAACTTTTTACAGTGTTCATTTTTGAAGACTCATATAAGATATTTCTCACATTTCATTACTACAAAAAACCAGTTTTTTTCTCCCATAAGCAACTAGTAGTTTCTCAGCTTATGGATTCTAGGAGTCAAGTAATGGCTGTGTATCTCTCTTTGCTTTGGCTGCCAGGAAACTCTGAGCCCATGTTTAGCCCATTGCTTGACATATGGAACCTTATTCCACTATCCATCATGTTCCCCTCATCAGGGCATTTCCTGCTTTGGCATCGTGGTATATATTTCTAAGTCACTTCTAAGTCCTTTTGAAATGAAGCCAGGTATAAGTACCTGTAAAAAAACAAAAAGACTTACGCACCCATTATGAACTGGACATTTTACACAAATTCTCACTTAACTTTGGCAAAGGGTTTATTCCCACTTTACAGATGATGACCTGGAGGCCCAGAAAGGCTAAGCAACTTGCCTGAGGACACCCGGTAAGTGGCAGAAGCAGGATGGAAACACAGTCTGTAAGGCTCCAGTGCATCCTCTTTCTATGACCCAGGGGATATGGAAGTTCAGGGAATATGATGCCTCAGTTCCGATATCCCTGCTCTAGACTTTGTTCTGGAAGAAAGGTGTCATGAATCTCTCTTTTTTTTTTTTTCTTTTGCTTTTTTGAGATGGAGTTTCATTCTGTTTTCCAGGCTGGATAGGTTGGAGTGCAGTGGTGTGATCTCGGCTCACTGTAACCTCCGCCTCCCAGGTTCAAGCGATTTTCCTTCATCAGCCTCCTGAGCAGCTGGAGCTACAAGCATGCTTCACCACGCTCGGCTAATTTTTTGTATTTTTTAGTAGAGACGGGCTTTTACCATGTTGGCCAGGCTGGTCTCGAACTCCTGACCTCAGGTGATCCATCTGCCTGGCCTCCCAAAGTGCTGGGATTATAGGCGTGAGCCACGACGCCGGCCCAGGTGTCATGAATCTCTTCTAGTCAGCACACCTGGGTCCCAGTACCTTGCTACATGACCTTCCATTACCTAGGCCTCAGTTTCCCCACTGAACACTGTTGGGCTGACCTCCAAGGCCCCCTCTGGCCCTGGCCTCATGTCATTTCTTTTCTGCCTGTTTCACTGGAACATTTACTATGAACTGACCCTGGTCGCACCTCTGAGTCAGTCACCATCCCTGAAGTAGGTGCAGACCCTGGAGAATTCTGTCACCTGGCTCCTAGGGTTTTCTGAAGCCACAGACAGGGGAGGGTGCAGCGGCAGCCGTGGTGACAAGGCTGGTAACATGTGCCTCCCACACCAGCCACCTGTGTGCTTCGCGATCCTGCGTCCCCAGGCAGGAGGAGGAGGGATGGGGATTGGGGGTGCACTTAGATTTGGGTGAGGCTCAGCTTCTTCTTGAACTGGAGGGATCTAGGTCTCAGGTCCCAGGGTCCCAGCCGGGCCTAGGAAGGTCTGAACTCCAAGCAGGGAGGCCGAGGCAGAGACACAGAGGAGGGAGTGTCTCTGGAGATGGGAGGTGGAGAGAGACTTCCCAAGGGAAAGGGACCTCATTTATTAAACACCTACTGAGTGCATGACCTTCCACAGGTCAAATTTAGGCCATAAACATGCTTTCTTTAACTCACCTTGTGTTTGTTGTTGTTGTTGTTGTTTGTTTGTTTGAGACAGGGTCTCACTTTGTCGCCTAGGCTAGAGTGCAGTGGCACCATCATGGCTCACTGCAGCCTCTAATGCTGGGGCTCAAGCGATCCTCCCACCTCAGCCTCCCAAGTATCTGGGACTACAGATGTGCACCACCACACCTAGCTAATTTTTAAAACATTTGTAGAGACCAGGTTTTGCCATGTTGCCCAGGTTGGTCTCAAACTCCTAAACTCAAGCCATCTGCCCTCCTCAGCCCCTCAAAGTGCTGGGATTACAAACATGAGCCACTGCACCTGGCCTTATGCTAGAAACTTTAAACACAGTCTCACCTAACCCTCACAGCCTAGAAGGAAATAGGTTCTACTATTACGCCCATTTAACAGATTAAGAAACTGAGGCTTGGGGATTTGCACAGCCCCTCTGGCTTCCTTTTAGCTGTTGGATGCTGTCTTGCCCCTTCCTGCCTCAGGGCCTTTGTGCCATCTCTTTTGGCTGGAATGCTTTACACCCTCCCCCATGCAAGCTTTAATCAGGTCTTTCCTGGCTCTCTAAATGAAGCCTGGCTCTCCCTGGTATTGCTTATCAGAGCGTCATAGCATTAATAATGACAATAACACCAGCTAAGACTTACCGAGCACTTTCCATGAGCCAGGCACTGCGCATTCGCTCCCTGAATCCTTCCACGACCTGGTAGAGCAGCTATGATTATTACCCTCATTTTACAGATGAGGAAACTGGGGCTCAGAGAGGTTCAGTCACTTGCCCCAGGTCACACAGCCAGTAGTGAAATGCTTACTTTAGGTTATGTCTCCTTCCTTCCTTCCTTCCTTCCTTCCTTCCTTCCTTCCTTCCTTCCTTCCTTCCTTCCTTCCTCTTTCTTTCTTTCTTTC
>NW_012110919.1:20966457-20988084 GCF_000951035.1 Colobus angolensis palliatus | reverse complement strand
GTTGGACAGGCTGGTCTCCAATTCCTGAGCTCAAGCAACCCATCCATCTTGGCCTCCCAAAGTGCTGGGATTAGAGGTGTGAGCCACTGTGCCCAGCCATATTCTTTATTTTTATTTTTATTTTTTTGAGACGGAGTCTTGCTCTGTCGCCCAGGCTGGAGTGCAGTGGTGCCATCTTGGCTCACTGCAACCTCTGCCTCCCAGGTTCAACAAGTGATTCAGTTACCTCCCAAGTAACTGGGATTACAGGTGTGCGCCACTACACCTGGCTAATTTTTGTATTTTTAGTAGAGATGGGGTTTTGCCATGTTGCCAGGCTGGTCTCTCAAACTCCTGACCTCAAGTGATCCACCCGCCTTGGCCTCCCAAAGCGCTGGGGTTAGAGGTGTGAGCCGCCGTGCCCGACCCGTATTATTTAAATGAAAGAAGACAACAGGATCATGGCTCCAAAGTCCAAATTCCATGCCCATAACCATGAGGGTCTACGACAGGCGCCTCCTCCCCCACCAGAGTGTCTCTCCATGGGAGCTGGTCCCAACTCTCACCTGACTTCCAGGTGAGCACTGAGTTCACCTCTACCTCTGCCCCAAGTGTCTCCGGTGAGAAAGAAGGTGGCGTTTGCCACCATGGACAGTGTTGCTCCATCTCCCGCAGCAGCCTTGTCACTGCCCTGCCTGCTCCCCTCGCCAAGGTTGTGACTGTGGACTGGCCTCTGGGAAATTCCCAAGGACCCCCTCCTCTCCCGACTTGGTCCCCAGTTCCCTCCCTCCTCACCACCCTCCCCCGCGCCAGTTTACTGCCAATGACATTCAGATAAATGGCTGCTGTCAGCCCGGCTGGTCCCATGGAAAGGCGTGTCGAGTGATGTATGGCACCATCTTCTAGAACCACAGGACTCGCTGCTCGGGAGCTACAAGGGGGTGCTCCCCACCCCCGTCAGCCTCTGACCCTGGGCCACATCTGGGCTTTGGGATCCCCCTCCTGTCCAGCCCTGGGGATGAGTCCCAGTCAGACACAATTACTGAGGTCTTTAATCACGAGCCGTAAAGAGCCTGGCCCACTCCCCTACTCTCTGGGCCGCTACGCAACCCCAAACCCAGTCTCCATCCCTGTCTGCTGTAGGTGTGCTTTTCTGGTTTATTTGAGTGGACGGTGGCCATCTGACTCTCAGCTTCTGGGCCCTGAGGGAGGAGACCCAGCCCAGCACGGCTGTCCACAGGGCAGCAGATAAAGCCCTGGCTTACAATCGTGTTTTTCCTTCCCTTAACTCAATCAACCGGCTGATTGAGATCAGGGCAGGTAATGAAGCTGCTGCCCCTCTGGATCAGCCAACAGCCCCTGGGTTGGGCTGAAATGTCTAAATCCACCCCTATCCTCAGGCCTCGAGGCCACCAAAATGCCCTCTCCTGCCCGTGGGCTTCTGCCAACTGCCAGCTCGGACACTGGTTTGTCATCTTTAAAATGAGATTAACAATAATTACAGCTGCCACTGACATACATAGCACTGTTCAAGGGCTTTCGATGCAATAAAAACCCTGCCGCAACATCAAAGATGGAGTACAAAGTATTCAGTTCCACGCAGAACAAAGTCACGTGTGATGTTAACCAGAAATTCTGGGTAACCAATTCTAATTGGGTTCAGACTCATACCATCACGTTTTACTTTTGGCCCTTGTAACAACTGTCTGAAATAGTTACCATTACCTATTTCACAGACTAAAGTAGACTGAGGCCCAGAGAGCTTCATATACTTCCCCAAAGACACACAGCCCTCAAGTTGTGGGGCTGGGATTTGAACCCAGGAGATAGAGCTCTGGAGTTTCCACTTTAACCACCACCCCAGGCTGCCTCACAGAGCTGGGGTGAAGATCCAGTGAGCTCATGCTAAAAAGAGCTTAATGTGGATCCTGGGACTAGCAGGATCAGAGATCTCCTTCCTCCCTTACCAGGGCACTGATGGCACCATCCCTCACTGCTTCTGGCATCAACAAAATCTCCTTGGTTTTCACTGTGGTCCTCAGTGACTCTGAAATAATCTGATGATTCTTTTCCCCTTACTCCTCGGGTGGGATCCAACTGCCTTTTGTGCTTTCTGGTCCTGAATGGCAGGGTACTGTGCTTCCTGGCCCCAGGCACTCAGCTGGTGACCTCCTCCTGGCAGATGTGGAGAGGGGAAAATCTATCAGTTTAAAGCATATCCATAGCTTTGAACTTTCTAGGTGAAAAACAAAGGAAACCCCACCAGGCACATAGATGAATAAAGACAGCTGCCCCCACAGACCTTGTCCTTCCTTTTCAACAATTTATTGAGCACCTACTATGTGCCTGTACCGGGCTGAAGGGAAGGAGGAAATGCAAAGAGCTTTGAAACACTCTCAAGAGCTGGCTGCATGGGGAGCTGGGTGGTCAGGCTCCACTCCTGAACTCATGTTGACTCTCCCCAAATTTGCTGATCCCTATGCTATAAAAGGCACCATTCTGGGCGCTGAGGTCAAAGTAATGAACAAGACAGACAAGGCTTTGGCTATCACAAACCTGCATTTCAGTGGAGGGAGATGACAGTAAACAAACAAGTAAGGCAGGGCCAGCGCAGTGCACAAAGAAAATACAATAGGCTAAGGTGAAAAAGAAGGATAAAGGGGTAGGGGAGGACCTCTGCACAGAGAGGACCGGTGAGCAGAGACAGGAAGAATGAAGATGTGAAGATCTGGGGTAATAGTCTAGGTGGAGGGAACAGCAAAGGCCAAGATCTTGAGGCAGAAGAGGACTGGGGAAGCTTGGGGTATCCAGATAGGGTGGTGGTGGCTGGTTCGAGAGCAGAACTTGACTTTTAGTCAGTAAAGAGGGTGAATGGCCAGGAATGAAAGGAGGGATTGGCGGTGCCTGTGTTCATTGCTCAGGCTGCCATAACAAAATGCTCCAGCCTGGGTGGCTTCCTCAACATAAGCTGACTTTCTCACAGTTCTGGAGGCTAGAAGTCTAAACTCAAGTATCAGGGGTGCTGATTTCTTCTGAGGTCTCTCCTTAGCTTGTAGCTGGCTGCCTCCTGGTATCTGCACCCAGGCTTTTCCCTTTGTGTGTCTGTGTCCTAATCGCCTCTTCTTGTGAGGACACCAGTCATATTGGATTAGGGCTCACCCTCAATGACCTCATTTTACCTTAATTGCCTGTATAAGGCCCCTGTCTCCAAGTATAGTCACATTCTGAGGTAGTCGGGGCTGGGATTTTCATATATGAATTTGGTGGCATACAATTCGGCCCCTAATAGCACCCCACCCATGTCCCAGACCCTTACCACGTGGGTGCACGCAAGTCCAGCCTCTAGTTACCGGCACCCACATTTCTCTGCCTGAGGCATTTCTCCCAAGGCTGTTTTGCCACCTATACAGCAAGCGGAAGTGTTCAGGAATGAATGTCCCCTGGAGCAGTCCCCATGGTCATGGGAGATGATCGATCAGCCCCCAGCCCCTTGAAGTGTGTATCCCACACTGTGGCCCAGGGGACAACACCCGGGTGGCCCATAATGATTGTCCAGCTTTATCATACAGCCTTTCTCAACTGCCCTTCCTCCTGCCTCCCTTTCCCCATCTCCAACTGGTGTGAGCTTTGTCTCCAAAATAAATGACTTGCTTTCCAGTCCTTGTGTCAGGCTCTGCTTCTGGGGATGCAGCAGTCAGGGGCAGGTGAGAATTGTCCCTCCATGCCCGCAGGAGCCTGGAGATAATGAAGACCATTGTCTTTCTAAAGGCTGTCCCTAGAAAGGGGCAGGCCGCAGTCAATGGGGCCCTGGTAATAATATGGTAGGTATTGCTACCATTTATCTGATATCTTCTCTTCCCTGGGCATCGTGCCTGACACTTTACCAGCCTCCTGTCTCAAGCTCCGCAAGCAGCCCTATGTGATGCAAGTCCTATTCCTAACCCCCTTTGACAAATGGGGGAAAGAGGCTCAGAAAGGTTAAGTTGCTTCCCGGAGGAGGCAGACCCAGGCTGTCCACCAGCATCCAATCTACTGCCCTATGAGGTTGGAACCTCAGACATCCCATGTCCCGACTGCCTGGGGTGGCAGCTGCCCAAGGCCCCCTAGGTGCTCACTGTGACAACTCCCCACCCCACGTCACCCTGCACAGCCGGGCCCTGTTATCTGTTTTGTGCACGGCCTGCACCCGTCAGGGTAATGGACTGTGCTTGTCTTAGCAGAGGTGGCCTCTGGCAGGGATGATGTATGAGGCGCTATTGTTTGATATGAATGCATTAGGCGACATTCCCGATAAAGACTTTACCAGCAAAGCCGTGCTCGCTGGCAGCAGCCCCCATGTAGGAAGGGGGGCAGACACAGGGGCCCAAGTCCCCATCAAGCAGGGCACCTTCAGGACACAGACACCAGGTCACTCTTGATTTCAAAACTCCTGAGTCCTGAGCCTCCCGTCTCAGACCCTTACACGCAGCAGGGTGCAGACCCAGGAGTCTCCCAGCTCAGAAAGCATTAGGATCAGCTTGGTAGCTGGCACAAAAGTTGGAGTCCCAGGCTCCTACCCAGATCCATGGAAACAGAACCTCCCAGTTGGGACCTGGGTGTCTACTTCACAAATCAGTTCCCTTGATGAGTCTAACATAGGTGTGCCAGGGCCTAAACGTGGCCCCCAAAATGGTGTGGGATGGAGACAGTGGGGTTTGAAGTCAGAGACCCTTGGGGTTGATTCTGGGCGCCTTCAAGAAGTAGCAGCAGGGATCTCTGGCAAGTCACTCAGCTTGCAACCCTCCTTGACATATAAGCCCCAGTTTCCCAATCTGTAGCATGGGGACAAGGGCAATGCCTGCTGTGGCTGCCTCCTGGGGCTCCAGGGGACAAGAGCATGCCTGTGCTCTGCCCACCCACACACTTACAACTCCAAGGGGCTGAACAAGGTGTTCCCTTCTCATTGTCCCCAGATGGGATGCTTCCGGGGACACCACACTTCCAGCAGGCTGGTGCTGTGGTGGATTCCAGGCACCGTAAGAGGGAAGAGAAGCCTCTTTAGGGCTGGAAGATCCTTCAAAGCATTCACTCCACACACTGTGGTGTGGTTAGGAGACATCTACCATACCCTGGCATGTTCAGGATGCAAAGGTAAACAAAATCCACGTGCTGCCCCTGAGGGGGCCTAACAGGGGCCTGTGAGATGGTCCTCCTGGAGATAACCAAGAGGGTCACAACAAAGACAAAGTGACTTGGAGCTCTGGGAGGTTGGAGGAGAGAGAGGTGGGGTCCACCCAGGAGCTGAAGATGCAGGGAGGGTGCCCCAGAAGTGGGAGTGACTTTGTGTGGGTTTGAATAGAGGTTGGCTTCAGTCGTGCAGAGGGTGCCGGGATATAGGGGAGTCTCGTGAAAAGGTCAAGCCTCTCCAACGCCATCATTCATTCATTCATTCATTTGTTCCACCAATATAGATTGAGTCCCTTCTCTGCATTAGGTGCTGTCTTGGGTGCAGAATATCAGTGAGCCCTCGGGTAACTGGTATTCTAGAGGGGAGGGGTAGACATGAGGATGATACAGACAGAAAATGCCACAGGTCAACAAGATGCACCTTTTATTTTATTTTAAAAATAAAGACAAGGTCTTGTTCTGTCACCCTGGTAGAAGTGCAGTGGTGTGACCATAGCTCATTGCAGCCTGGACCTCCCAGGTCCAACTGATCCTCCTGCCTCAGCTTCCTGAGTCACTAGGACTACAGTTACAACTACACCAGGCTAATTTTGTGTGTGTGTGTGTGTGTGTGTGTGTGTGTGTGTGTGTGTGTGTGTGGAGACAGGGTCTTGCTATGTTGCCCAGGCTGGTCTCAAACTCCTGGCCTCAAGTGTTGTCCCCATCTGGGCCTCCAAACGCGATGGCATTACAGGTGTGAGCTACCACCCCTGGCTAACATGAATGAACCTTGAAAACATGATGCAAAGTGAAGAAGCCAGGTATTGACCACATATTGTCAGAATTCATTTATATAAATGGATAGAATAGGCATACCCATAGAGACAGAAAGTAGGTGACTGGTTCCCTGGGACAGAGTGTGGAGAGAGGAATGGGAAGTGAACACTAAGCGGGCAGGGCTTCCTTCTGGGCTGATGAAAATCTTCTGGAATTAGAGTGGTGATGATTGTATAACTTCATGAATATACTAAAACTGTTGAATTGTCCACATTAAGAGGGTGACTTTCATGGTATGTGAATTACATCTGAATTACAAAAAACAAAAAAAAAATTTTAAATAGAGATAGGGTCTCTCCATGTTGTCCAGGCTGGTCTTGAACTTCTAGCTTCAAGTGATCCTCTGACTTTGGCCTCCCAAAGTGCTGGGATTATAGGCATAAGCCACCACACCTGGCCTAACTTTTTTTTTAAAGTTATAGGTTATAAGGGAACAAGCCAGAAGCTGAGGGAGAGTGAGTAAGGACAGAGGGCTGGATGTGTCCAGAGAGGGCCTGGGACCAGGGCCGGTGGACTCTCAGGGCCACTGGACAGACTCTGGCTTTTCACAGAGGGAGCTGAGAGCCATGCTGGGTTGTCGAGCAGAGGAGTAACATGCTCCCCTATCTCTGTAAAGGTTCCATTTGGTAATTATGAGAAGAATAGACTAAGGGGAGCAAAGATGGAGGTAGGAAGGCCAGTGGCCAGGCTTGGGAGGATGGAGATGTGGTCCAGCTTGGGCAGTAGTGATAGAGGTGGTGAGAAGTGGTGGATTCCGGATGTAGATAGGAGGTAACACTGACAGGATTGGCTGATGGATCAGCCATTCAGGGTAAGCAAGAGAGGAGAGGTTTGGGCCTCACAGGATGAAGCTGCCACTAACTGAGAAGAGGAAGACTCAGAAGGAAACAGGTCAGGGCTGGAGAGTGTCCAGGGGTCGGTTTGGGACTTGGTGAGTGTGCAATGCCTGCTGGCAAGGCTGGGTGATCAGCTGGACACATGGTCCTTGAGCTTAGCAGTGAGGCCTGGGCTGGGGATAGAAACGGGGGCATCCCCAGCACACAGAAGGTGGTGAAGTGGTGAAGCCGTGCCATGAGATGAGATCCCGGGGACCTACCAAAGAAAGCAGGGCAGACAGGGTGAGGTCCCAGGCCTGGGGGTTTCCATCATGGGGGGTGAGCATGGAATTCTTATACTTCTGGAAGAAAAGAACACTGGCTTTTTAAAAAAATGAAAACCTAGGCTGGATATGATGACTCATGCCTGTAATTCTAGCACTTTGGGAGACCCCAGGTAGGAAGATCGCTAGAGCCTCAGAGTTAGAGACCAGCCTGGGCAACACAGCCAGACCCCCATCTCTACAAAAAAATTTAAAATTAGCCCAGGCATGGTGGCACGTGCCTGTAGTCCTAGCTATTCAGGAGGCTGAGGCAAGAGGATCGCTTGAGCCTAGGAGTTTAAGGCTGCAGTGAGTTATGATCATGCCACTTCACTCCAGCTTAGGGGACAGAGCAAGACCCTATTTCTCAAAAAAAAAAATATGTAAAATAAATATAAATAATATATAATATGTTTATTTACATATGAATTTATATGTTTATATATATAAATAAAATACATTGTTTTTAGAGAAAAACCTGAGCTTGCCATTTATGTGAGTTTCTTATTATTGCCATAACAAAAGACCACAGCCATAGTGACTGAACACAAATTTGTTCAGTTACAGTTCTTGTGGGCCTTACAGTTCTGGAGGTCAGAAGTTCAAAATGGGGTTTCTGGGGCTAAAATCAAAGTGCATCTGGGGCTAAATCAAAGTGCAGAGTTCCACTCCACTCCGCAGGCTCCAAAGGAGCATCTGTTTTCTTGCCACTTTCAGCTTCTAGAGGTCACGCGCACTCCCTGGCTCATGGCCCCAAATCACTCCCGCCTCGGCTTCCGTCATTACTGACTCTCACCTACCTGCCTCCTTAGAAGGACGCTTGTGATTACATTGGTTCCATCCAGATATTCCAGAATAATCCCCCATCTCAAGATCCTTAATTTAACTATATCAGCAAAATCTCTTTTGCTAGATAAGGTAACATATTCACCGGTTTGGGGGATTAGGGTGTGGTAAGTTCAAGGGGCCATGATTTCACCTATTACACCATTTTTCAGTTTAACCACCCTCCCAACAGAATGTAAATTACTACCACCTCTGTGGAAAACAGTATGGAGATTCCCTGAAGAACTAAAACTTGAGCTGGGTGCAGTGGCTCACACCTGTAATCCCAGCACTTTGGGAGACTGAGGCAGGTGGATCACTTGAGATCAGGAGTTCGAGTCCAGCCTGGTCAACATGGTAAAACCACATCTCTACTAAAAATACACAAATTTGCCAGGTGTGGTGGCTCATGTCTGTAGTCCCAGCTACTCAGAAGCCTGAGGCAGGAGAATTGCTTGAACCCAGGAGGTGGAGGTGGCAGTGAGCCAAAATCATGCCACTGCATTCCAGCCTGGGCAACAGAGTGAGACTCCATTTCAAAAAACAAACAAACAAACAAAAAGATTAAAAGTAGATCCACCATTCAATCCAGCAGTCCCACTACTGGGTCTCTCCCCAAAGGAAAAGAATGTGCCATTCTATCAAAAAGGCACATGCACACATAATGTTTATGGCAGCACAATTCACAATAGCAAAGATTTGGAATCAACCTAAGTGCCCATCAACTGATGAGTGGATAAAGAAAATGTGGTATATATACACCATGGAATACTATTCAGCCATAAAAAAGAATGGAGTCATGTCTTTTGCAGCAACTTGGGTGGGATTAGAGGCCATTAACCCAGATGAAATAACTCAGGAATGGAAAACCAAATATCGCATCTTTTCACTTGTAAGTGGGAGCTAAACTGTGGGTATGCAAAGGCATGCAGAATGGTCTAATGGACACTGGAGACTCAGAAGGGGAGGTTAGAAGGGGGATGAGGAGTGAAAAACGACCTATTGGGTACAATGTACACTATTCGGGTGCTGGGTACACTACAATCCCAGACTTCACCACTACACAGTCATCCATGTAACCAAAAACCACTTGTACCCCTATTTTAATTTTTAAAATCTTGAAATTTTAAAAATTAAAAAAAAACAACACAAAAAAACCCCCAATAGCTAGCACTGCTCTCAAGCTGATGTCAAAGGCTCTCACATGGCCTCCAAGGCCCAGAGAGGCCTCCCCTGACTTCCCGGCCTTATTTCCTGCTTCTCCCGTCATCCCCAGCATGTGCGCACACATCCCACTGATCTTCAGCCAGTTCCCCGGATCTAAAGGCCACCTCTTGACAATTCCTCTGCCTGGAGCATTTATTCTCTTTGTGCACTAATTAGATCTTGGCCCAAGTCACCTCCTCCCAGAGCCTCCCCGACTGCACCTACAACAGCTGGTCTCTCTCCACTCCATGAGCGCTTTTGATCTTTTTTTTGAGATGGAGTTCCGCTCTGTTGCCCAGGCTGGAGTGCAATGACGTGATCTTGGTTTACCGCAACCTCCAACTCCTGGGTTCAAGCAGTTCTCCTGCCTCAGCCTCCTGAGTAGCTGGGATTACAGACACACGCCACCACGCCTGTCTAATTTTGTAGTTTTAGTAGAGATGGGGTTTCACCATGTTGGCCAAGCTGGTCTCGAACTCCTGACCTCAAGTGATACCCCCGATTCAGCCACCTAAAGTGCTGGGATTACTGAGTGACCACGCCCGGCCCGCTTTTGATCTTAATAATCCCAGGGTCATCTGTTTGTGTTTTGGTTGTGGGGAGAGGCTGAAAAGACCCCCCCAAAAAAGAAAGAAAAACTCCCAAAGAACTGAGTAAGGAAAAGCTTGCTTGACCCCCTGTTTACTCACTAACTGCATGTCTCAAGCAAAATACAGCCTGGCCTCTCTGCTGCTGTATTTGATCAATACCAAGACTCACATTTTGACATCTCTGGAACTGGGGCACGCTTTGCAGTAACAGCGGCCTCCAGTCCCTTCCAGCCAAGCAGTGGTTCTGGCGGAGTTATTACTGCCCGAGGGCCCTAACTTGGTCAGAACTGTTCTATTGTCTCCACTCTGTGCTGACTTTAATGACCATTTTAAATATCTTCAAACCAGAAGGGCAAAATGTTGGTGATTACTCAAGTTACATGATGGGTTCATAAAAGTTCATGATTCTATTCTTTTCACTCTTTTGTGTGTTTAAGTTTCCATAAGAAAACGGAAAAAAAAAAAGCTGGATGAGGTGGCTCATGCCTGTAACCCCAGCACTTCGGGAGGCTACAGTGGGAGGATCACTTGAGGCCAGGAGTTTGAGACCAGCCTGAGCAACATGGCAAGGCCCCATCTCTACCAAAAAAAAAAAAAAAAAAATTAGCTGGGACGTGGTGGTGGGTGCTTGTAAACCCAGCTACTTGGGAGGCTGAGGTGGGAGGATCGCTTGAGCCCAGGAGGTAAAGGCTTCATTGAGCTAAGATCACTCCACTGTACTCCAGCCTGGATGACAGAACAAGACCCTGTCTTTAAAAAAAGTAAAAGAAAAGTAAAAAAATTAAACAAATACAGATCACCTAAGGCTCCACTTTGGCGATGAGAAAATAGGATCAGGGAGGTTAAGAAACTTGCCAAGAGTCACCCAACCAGCACATAAGTGCTGGGGTCAGGTTCCCCCAGAACTGTCTGATTCCTAAGTATGTGCTCTTTCTCCTAGCTGGGGATCCCCAAAAAGGCCCTAAACGAAATGCCTTGGGCTTCCCTACCTCTGTGTGTCTGGGCCCTCAGCAGGGTGACTCTCCCCACCGCTAACTCTGCCTATTGAGAACCTGCTCATTTTCTTTTCTTTTCTTTTTTGAGACGGAGTCTCGCTCTGTTGCCCGGGCTGTAGTGCAGTGGCGCGATCTCGGCTCACTGCAAGCTCCGCCTCCCGGGTTTAAGCCATTCTCCTACCTCAGCCTCCCGAGTAGCTGGGACTACAGGCGCCCGCCAGCTTGCCCGGCTAGTTTTTTGCATTTTTTAATAGAGACAGGTTTTCACCATCTTAGCCAGGATGGTCTCGATCTCCTGACCTCGTGATCCGTCCGTCTCGGCCTCCCCAAGTGCTGGGATTACAGGCTTGAGCCACCGCGCCCAGCCGAGAACCTGCTCATTTTCTAATCAATAGTTGTATTAGTCCATTTTCACACTGCTATAAAGACTGGGTAATTTGTAAAGGAAAGAATTTTAATCGACTCACAGTTCTGCTTGGTTGGGGAGGCCTCAGGAAACTTACAATCATGGAGGAAGGGGAAGCAGGCACTTTCTTCACAAGGTGGCAGGAGAGAGAAGAGACCACTTATAAAACCATCAGATCTCATGAGAACTCACTCACTATCACGAGAATAGCATGGGAGAAATTGCCTCCAGGATCCAATCACCTCCCACCAGGTCCCTCCCCCAACACGTGGGGATTACAATTAGGATTACAAATCGAGATGAGATTTGGGTGGTGACACAGCCACACCATATCAATAATCATTCAACAAACATGGAGGGGACAACAATGGTGCTCAGCACTGAGCTGGGAGCAGGGGTTCAGCATGAACCAGACTGACACAGCCCATGTGCTCAGGAAGCCAAATCCCAAATTCCACCTCCTCCAGGAAGCCCACCTCCCGGTGCTGTGAACTTAATCTCATACGACACTTCCCACAGTCTACTGCCAAGTTCAGCTGTGCCATGGCTGCCTCCCGCACTGGACAGCAAGCATCTTAGGGCCAGGGACTGTGTCTCACTTATCTCCTATTCCCAGTGCCTGGTGTGAGGCTTGGCACATAGTAGGTGCTCAAGAAACAGCCTATTATATTGAATAAGTGTGTGGGTGTGAGGATGAAAGTGCAGGTCCTATATACAGTAGGCACTCAATAATGGATGACTCCAGTTGATGGTGGCCCTGCTGATTGGGTCAGGTGGGGAAGAGGGGGCCTTGGCTTGTACACTTGACCGCAGGTAGGGGGACAGGCTGCCCCCTCCCATCCCATACACACACATTAGCACACACCGACACTCCTACACACTCACATGCTATGTCTTGGTATGCTTATTCACACATAGATGCTCTCACATATATGCACACATACATGTGCACATCCTCTTTATTTTTTAAATTTTTTTAGAGACAGGGTCTCACTGTCTCACCCAGGCTGCAGTGCAATGGTGTGATCTCAGCTCATTGCAGCCTTGAACTCCTGGGCTCTGGCAATCCTCCCTCCTCAGCCTCCAGAGTAGCTGGGAATACAGGTGCATGCCACCAGGCCTGGTTAATTTTTAAAATTTTTGGTAGAGACAGGGTCTTGCTTTGTTTCCCAGGCTCACCTCCCCTTTGGACAGGTGTGGGGCAAGACAACAAGGAAGACGAGGAGTCAAAGCACCTGGTTCAAATCCTGGCTCAGAGACCTCTGAATGGTCTGGTCTTGGCTCTCAGTTTCTTCATCTGTAAAATGGGGATGATACAAACCGTCCTCACCAGGCACCATCAATATGAGCTGAAGTCAAATGAGTTAATGTGTAGAAAGGCCTGGGCTCTGGTAGTCCCTTTCCTCCCTCCTCAACCCTGTTTGGCTCTGGGACTCACAGCGTGATGCTGGAAGCATGGTGCAGGGTGTGACATTGGTTTCGTGGCCACACCTGGCTCTGGCTTGTCCCCTCTCGTCCCTCCCTCCCAGCAGCCCCCAAGCCACGTGGTCCTGTCCTCAGTTTCCTTCACCCCAGGAGGTGCCCCACCCATCGACTTCTCCACTTTGCAAGATTTGCCCAATCACGTTCCCATCCTTAGCCTCCCGACTCCACAATCTAGGAAAAGAATCCCGGAATCTGTGTCTCATGTGCCATGAGCACACGTACATTTTAGCAGAAGCTTCTAGAAATAAGGTGGTGCTAACAGTGGTATTTCAGGCACAGTCAGGCCAACTTCTGCCCTCCCACCCACCCCAAGCCCACCCAGGGTTCGGCAGGAAACAGACTGCAGCCTGGCAGCTCCAGATGCGATTGTTAGAGCTAATTTATGCTCCGTTTACACAGGCTCCAGATGTCATGGGCTCTTTGTGGATTTATCCAAATGCCAGGGAAGGAGGGGAAGGGCTGGGGCAGAGGCTGCAACCCCTCCCCGCAGCCTGCTCTCTTTTCCTAGGCCAACTCTGAGGACAGCACTCCAAAGGGTGGCCCCAGGCACTCTCCTGCTCTGCCAAACCCCAGCCCTGTTCCCCAGAATTTCTGTCCAGTGTTTGAGTCATAGACTGTAAGCTCTGTGAGAGCAGGATCCTTGTGCCTGGGCCAGCTCTGGGGACAATTAGGTGCTAATTAAATGCCTCTAGCAATGGGGATGACAGCCAGTGTGACCATGGCTGCAGTGGTTTAAACTATGTGCCCCCAAAAGATATGATGAAGTCCTATCTCCCTCTACCTATGGGTGAGACTTTATCCAGAGAGAAGATCTTTGCAGATATAATCAAGATAAAATGAGGTCACATTGGATTAGGGTGGGCTCTAATCCAATGATTAATGTCCTTACAAGAAGAGGGAAATTTGGACATAGATGCAGAGAGGAAAACACCGTGTGATCACAGAGGCAGAGATGGGAGAAATGCCTCTACAAGCCATGGATGCCAAGGGCAGGCTGCAACCATCGGAAGCCAGCAGAAGGGCATGGCATGGTTTTGCCTCAGAGCCTCCAGAAGGAACCGATCCTGTTGACATTTTGGTTTCAGATTTCTGGCCTCCAGAACAGGGAGAGGATAAACCTCTGTTGTGTTAAGCCACCCAGTTTGTGGTACTTTGTTATGGCAGCCCTAGCAAACATATAGTGGCAATGAGGATGAGGTGTCCAGATGGCCAGCGTGGCCAAGGGTTTCTCCTTCAAGGCTCCCGAGTCTCCCTCCCTATGGCCTCTTCCCTCAGTAGGGCGGCCACCATCTCCCTATGGAGGACTGTACTAGCCCCTCCTGACATCCTCACCTTGGGCTTCTCCCTCCATCTGTTCTCCACTCAGCAACCAGGAGTTCTTTCCAACCAGCACCCTGGTGCTTTCACTCCATTCCCACCTTCCATTCACTCCTGCACCCACTGCCATCTGCTCTGACCCTCCAACCCCTGCGAATGCTGCCCCCAATCCCAGGACAGGCATTGGTCCCACTTTGCAGGCCTCCCTGGGATGTCAAATGCTGTTCTAACTCCCTCTTTGCAACTCTCTTTGCCCTCTGATTCTGAGACGCGTTTTCTCCTGTTCTCCTCTTACCTGTCTGATGTGTGTGTGTGTGCAGCCTCCTCCCTTTCTGTTGCTTCTTGAATGCAGGCATGCCCCAGGGCTCTGCCTTCTCTCTGCTGCTAGTCTCACACATGGTGGTGGTGACAGTGGTCATGATGGTGATGATGGTGGTGGTCACGGCAGTTTTAATGGTGATGATAATGATGGTGGTTATGATGGTGATGGTGGCGATGATGGTAGTAGTCATGATGGTGATGGTGATAATGATGGTAGTGATGATGATGGTGGTGATGGTGGTCATGCTGCTGCTGGTGGTGGTGGTGATAATGATGGTGCTGGTTGTGATGATGGTGGTGCTGGTGGTGGTGGTGATGATGACGGTGGTGCCAGTGGTAATGGTGATGGTGGTAATGATGGTAGTGGTGATAATAATGGTCATGCTGCTGCTCGTGGTGGCAATAATGATGGTGCTGCTTGTGATGGTGGTGGAGTGGTAGTGGTGATGGTGGTAATGATGGTGGTTGTGGTGATAGTGGTGGTGGTGATGGCAGTGATAATGATGGTGCTGGTTGTGATGGTGGTGATGGTGGTGGTGATAATGGTGGTGCTGATGGTGGTGGTGATGGTCGTGGTGGTAGTGATGGTGGTAGTGATAATGGTGGTGGTGATGGTGATGATGGTGGTGGTGATGATGGTGGTGGTGGTGATGGTGATGGTGGTGGTGATGATGGTGGTGGTGGTGATGGTGATGGTGGTGGTGGTGATGGTGATGGTGGTGGTGATGATGGTGGTGGTGGATGGTGGTGGTGGTGGTGATGGTGGTGATGATGGTGATGGTGGTGGTGATGGTGGTGGGATTGTGGTGGTGATGATGTTGGTGATGATGGTGGTGGTGGTTGTGGTGGTAGTGGTGGTGATGGTGATGATGGTGATGATGGTGATGGTGGTGGTGATGGTGGTGGTGGTGATGATGGTGATGATGGCAGTGGTTGTGATGATGGTAGTGGTGATGGTGATGGTGATGATGGTGGTGGCAGTGATGATGGTGGTGGTGGCGGTGGTGTTGGTAGTGGTGATGGTGGTGGTGATGGTGATGGTGGTGGTGGTGGTGATGGTTATGGTGATGGTGGTGGTGATGATGGTGATGATGGTAGTGGTGATGATGGAGGTGATGGTAGTGGTGATGGTGGTGGCAGTGATCATGGCGGTGATGGTGGCAGTGATGGTGGTGATGGTGGTGGTGATGGTGATGGTTGTGGTGGTGATGGTGGTGGCGATGATGGTGGTGGTGATGGTGGTAGTGATGGTGGTGGTGGTGATGATGGTGGTGATGGTGGTGGTGATCACGGTGGTGGTAATGGTAGTGGTTCTGTGGTGATGATGGTGGTGGTGCTGTGGTGATGGTGGTGGTGGTGGTGGTCATGGTGGTGGAGGTGGTGATGATGATGGTGGTGGTGATGATGGTGGTGGTGATGGTGGTGGTGGTGATGGTGATGGTGGTGGTGACCGTGGTAGTGGTGGTGGTGGTGATGGTGGTGATGGTGCTGTGGTGATGATGATAGTGGTTCTGTGGTGATGACGGTGGTGGTGCTGTGGTGATGGTGGTGGTGGTGCTGTGGTGATGGTGGTGGTGGTGGTGGTGATGATGATGATGGTGGTGGTGATGGTGGTGGTTCTGTGGTGATGATGGTGGTGGTGCTGTGGTGATGGTGGTGGCGGCAGTGGTGGTGGTGGTAGTGATGGTGATGGTGGTGATGGTGGTGATGGTGGTGGTGATCACGGTGGTGGTAATGGTAGTGGTTCTGTGGTGATGACAGTGGTGGTGCTGTGGTGATGGTGGTGGTGGTGGTGGTCATGGTGGTGGAGGTGGTGATGGTGATGGTGGTGGTGATGATGGTGGTGGTGATGGTGGTGGTGGTGATGGTGATGGTGGTGGTGACCATGGTAGTGGTGGTGGCGGTGATGGTGGTGATGGTGCTGTGGTGATGATGATAGTGGTTCTGTGGTGATGACGGTGGTGGTGCTGTGGTGATGGTGGTGGTGGTGGTGGTGATGGTGGTGGTGGTGGTGATGATGATGATGGTGGTGGTGATGGTGGTGGTTCTGTGGTGATGATGGTGGTTCTGTGGTGATGACGGTGGTGGTGTTGTGGTGATGGTGGTGGTGGCAGTAGTGATGGTGGTGATGGTGATGGTGGTGATGGTGGTGGTGGTGGTGATGATGATGGGTGGTGATGGTGGTGGTTCTGTGGTGATGACGGTGGTGGTGCTGTGGTGATGGTGGTGGTGGTAGTGGTGATGGTGGTGGTGGTGGTGATGGTGGTCACGATGGTGATCATGATGGTGGTGGTGGTTATGGGGATGGTGATGCTTCTGCCAAGAGAGCCTCTCAACCCAGACAGTGTGATTGGTAAAGCTACGCTGAAGCCTCAGCTTTCTCAGGCACTAAATCTCAGGCACTTTTTTTGTATCTCCATCTCTCTCTCTTTTCTCTTTCCTCCATTTTGTACACACAGGTGTATATATACACTGTACTAGTGTGGTAGGCTCTTATAACAAAGTAGCACTGAGTGGCTTAAAGCAATGGAAATCAACTGTATCACAGTTCTGGAGGCTGGAAGCCTCAAATCATAGGTCAGCAGGGCCATTCTGTCTGAGATTCAGGGTAAAATCCTTCCTTGCCTCTTCCTAGCTTCTGAGGTGACCATCAATCCTTGATATTTTGAGGCATGCAGCTGCATCACCCCAATCCCTACCTGCGTTGTCACATGGCCTCCTCCCTGTGTGTCTGAGTCTCTTTTCCTCTTTTTACAAGGACACTGGTCATATTGGATTAGGAGTCACGCTAATGACCTCATCTCAATTCGATTACCTCTGCAAATACCCTATTTCCAAATGAGGCCATAGTTACGTATATAGGATGTTAGGACCTCAACGTATCTTTTTGGGGGGCATAGTTTAACTCAGCGCACACACACACATACACACACACCACACACACGTTTCCACAGCCTCTTTTTTTTTGTTTTTTGTTTTTTTTTTTGAGGCAGTCTTGCTCTGTTGCCCAGGCTGGAGTGCAGTGGTATGATCTCAGTTCACTGCCACCTCTGCTTCCCGGGTTCAAGCAATTCTTCTGCCTCAGCCTCCCGAGTAGCTGGAATTACAGGCACCTGCCACCACACCCAGCTAATTTTTGTATTTTTAGTAGAGATGGGGTTTCACCATGTTGGCCAGCCTGGTCTTGAACTCCTGACCTCAAGTGATCCACCTGCCTCGGTCTCCCAAAGTGCTGGGATTACAGGTGTGAGCCATGGCGCCCAGCCCCAGCATCCTTTTTTCATGCTCATATCATTTTCATACCTCATTCCTCTCATTATCAAACATTTGCCTCTCTGACCCCTCTCTTCTCTTCTGTTTGTCCTTTTTACCCCTCCCTCCCTCCTTCCCTCCCTCCCTCCTGCCTGCCTGCACCCTTTAAGCATTTTTGGAGTTTCATTCTCTGCCAAGCTCTGGAGAACTGGAGACAGAGATGGAGGTGACATGCATGGTCCCGTCTTCCAGGAGTCACTGCCTGGAAGGGAGCAAGAGGCCTGCACTGCCCATTGGCCAAACAGCCTCCTGAGGGCTTTGATGGGAGTCCCCAGAGCTAGGGGGCGTTTTTGATGCAGCAGAGTCAACATGTCCTTAGTCCCTTCTGCCCCTCTATAGCTCCCAGGCCATTTCCTCTCCTGCCCACCTCCACTGCGATGAGCCCCGAGGCTGCTCAGATATCCACCTGCCCACTGGATGCGTCCCTCCCCTTGGGTCAGTGAAGCCATCTGGGAAGAGTGGCCAACTGAGTCTGGAAGGGGAAACAGGGCGTGTGTCCCCCTCTGAAGCCAGCACACCTGCCTCCCACCCTCCCTCTCTCCTTGCACGTCTCTCATTAACGAGGCTGAAGATCGCCCAGCCTGTCTCTGAGCTTTGCACTGAAAGGGCTAAATGATATGCTGACACCTTAATTACCACCCATTGTCACAGAACGCAGGGAAATTGTCTGAGTGATCCCTGGAGAATGGGCACTAACAGGCCCGTCAGTGTCTTTGATTCCTCATGGCAGATTGGAAAGTGACACGAAAGAGGGGCTCCGACTGCACCCCCTGGGTGGCAGCTGCATGGTTGCCCCAGGTGAAGGGTTCTTCAGGTGAGGAGTCCCAGCGTGGCCTCACCTCAGGGGCCAGGGGTCTACCTAGGAGCTCCTTCCTGGTTTACCTTGGAGGAGAAATGAATATGCTGGTCCCATTCTCTCTCTTTCTCTCTTAACCAAACCATCGCCCCCTTTGATTCACTGCATGGCGATCCCCCAAACACCCCTCTACCCCTCACCTTTCTGGGTCCTCACAGCAGGTCTGAGCATTGGCCACATTTGCTAATGTTGACTGAGTCCTGCTTTGAGCCAGGCACTGCACATGTAACCACAACCCAGTGGAGTAAGGAGTATTATTTACCCATTTCACAGATGGGAAAACAGAGGCTCTGAGCGTTCAAGTCGCCTGTGAAGGGCAGAGCAGGTAGCTCGGCTGCCACTCTAGACCTTGGCCACTGCAAGGCACTGCCACACAGCAACGTGATCATCCCCACTGTGCAGATGGTGACTCAATGCCCAATGGGGTGGGAGTTGCCACTGTCACTGGGGCCTCCTGTAGCAAACAGGGCCTGGAACCTGGACCCCTCACTCTCATTCCAGGGCTTTTTCCACCAGCGCAGAGTTTTGCAAAGTGTATCTGGGTGGGTGTAAGAGATGTTGACAATATTAATAACACAATAACAGCAATGACCTGTCACTGAGGCTGACAAAGCACAGGCTCTGTGTCTTGCAGACCCAGGGGAACTGTGACTCTGTAATCACCGGGGCTGCCTTTGTGGGGACTGTGTGAGCTGGGGCAGGGAAAGTCAAGCACTCCAGAATAGGAGAGGCCTCGGGTCCCCTCCCCTCTCTACCGGCCCACAGCCCAGAGGGCAGGGGTGCCTGATGCCTGGCAACCAGCACCTGGGGATGGGGGAGGAGGGGCCCTGCTCCACTCAAGCCAAGCCCAGGGGCTTCCCTGATCTCTGACTACTCCCCACTCCATGGAAAACCTCCCACTGCCCTTGCTACTGTCTCTGGGCAAGTGAGAGGAGAGGCTGAGTTGGGTACCTGATAATTTGAACTTTTTAATGATCTCCTTGGAGTAGCATCTTCCCTTCTGGCTGTTATAATGGAATCACAGGTGAGAAGAACCTCCTGACACTACTAATTGGCTCCATCAGCTGGAAAATGAGTGAGGACACCTCTGCGCAGAGGAGACATTCACTCAGCAACCCCAGGACAGGCAGAACTAGGGGGCCATGACCCCAGATAGGTGTGTGGGAGCTGATTGACAGCACCCAGCCTGGGAAGAGGGGCAGGAACAGCAGCGCTTGACAGCTGATGCAGCATTCCCAGGGCCCATCCCACTCCTGGTGAAGGGGAGTGGCTACCAAGGCTTGTCACTCTGACTTGTCATTTCCTATGGCCCCCGGCAACTCTAGGAGGCACGCTGATTATCCCTGCATGGCGGGTGGGGGAGCCAAGGCTCAGAGATGGAGGGACTTGCCCAGGTGCCATGGCTGATAAATGCCCTCCTATCCTCTGTATATCCCCTCTTGCCACCCCCAGCTGTCAGCACAGCCCTTCCCTCACCACCCAGGAGGCTGCCAGAATGCTGCAGAGCTGCCAAAATGCCATCACAAAACCCCAGCAAGGCTGGGTGTGTACCTGTAGTCCCAAGTATACTCAGGAGGCTGAGGCAGGAGGCACTTGAACCCAGGAGTTCTGGGCTGCAGTGAGCTATGATTGTGCCTGTGAGTAGTGCACTCCAGCAACACGGTGAGACCCCATCTTAAAAAAAAACAAACAAAACAAAACCCAAGCGCAAGACCCAGCAATTCTGCTCTCCACTATCTACCCAAGAGAAATGAAGACTTGATGCATCCACATCAAGACTTGCACACTAATGATCATAATAACATTATTCATAATAGCTAAAAAGTAGAAACAACCCATACGTCCATCAACTGAGGGCTGGATAAATCAAATGTGGTCTATCCATACAATGGAATATTACTCAGCTGTTAAGAAGACATGAAGTTCTGATACATGTGAAGACATGGATGATCTTTGAAAACAGCATGCTTGGGGAAAGAAACCCATCACAAATGACCACATGTTACATAGTTTCATTTATATGAAATGCCAAGAATAGGTAAATCCCGAGAGACAGAAAGGTTAGTGGCTGCCATGGATCTTGTGTGTGTGTGTGTGTGTGTGTGTGTGTGTGCGTGACTCTTAATGAGGAGGGAGTTTGCTTTTGAGGGAAATGATGAAAATGTACTAAAACTGATTGTGTGCTAGCTGCAAACTCTGTGAATATCCAGATATTATAATATCCAGTGCACTGAATGATGCACTTTCAACGTGTGCCTTCTGCAGTATGTAAATTACACCTCACTAAAGCCATTGCACTGTCTACCCACCAGTGTATACAAAAACCTGGTCGGTAGACCCCTGCCCCAGGTGTCTGTGATTCATACCCTGGACCTCTGGTCAGGTGAAAACCCAGCTGGGGGCCACCCCAGGCCTTCAGAATCTCCCACCAGAGCTGGGCAGGGCCACGTGGTATGTATACACACAAACACACACACACACACACACACATATATATATATGGAGACGGAGAGAAAGAGAAGCAGTTTAGGGAAGCTATCACGCAGGACCCTCTGGGCAAATCCCTGACTCTCCTCTGTTGCAACCCTCATTGAATGTCCTCTTGCTGAGGGCTTACGACTTTCCAGACCCTATGCTGGTGCTGGGGACATTGTGGGGAGCAAGAAACACTCCTCATCTCCAGGAAGCTGACAGATGGGGGTGGTGGCAAGGAGGAAATGACAGCCCCTTCTGACGTTGCCACTATCAAGGCAAGCATGTAGGGAAGGGCCCCTAACCCAGCCCAAGGCCTGGACATTCTCCCAAGAACCAGATGTGCAGGCAGAGACTCCAGGGAACTAAGGAGAAGTGACTCAGGACAGAAAACTATTCCAGTATTCCATGCAGGTATGAAGGCCGGGAGGCTCATGAGAGTGTGGCAAATTCAGAGTAAGGAAAGGGGGAAGGTGGGAGGCCGAAGTGGGAGGATGGTTTGAGGCCAAGAGTTCGAGAACAGCCTGGGCTACATAGCAAGACCCCCTGTCTCTGCAAATAAACTTTAAAAAAAGTTAGCTAGGTGTGGTGGTGGGCACCTGTAGTCCCAGCTACTTGGGAGGCTGAGGTGGAAGGATCACTTGAACCCAGGAGATAGAGGCTGCAGTAAGTTGTGTTTATGTCACTGCACTCCAGCCTGGGAGACAGGGCAAGACCCGAGAGAGAGAGAGAGAAGGAAGGAA
>NW_012110919.1:20960687-20965766 GCF_000951035.1 Colobus angolensis palliatus | reverse complement strand
AAAGAAAGAAAAAGAAAGAAAGAAAGAAAGAAAGAAAGAAAGAAAGAAAGA
Source organism: Colobus angolensis palliatus (assembly GCF_000951035.1). Classification (NCBI taxonomy): domain Eukaryota; kingdom Metazoa; phylum Chordata; class Mammalia; order Primates; family Cercopithecidae; genus Colobus; species Colobus angolensis. Next base: position 20,965,715 of record NW_012110919.1, on the reverse strand, counting down.
AAGAAAGAAAGAAAGAAAGAAAGAAAGAAAGAAAGAAAGAGAAAGAAAGGAGGGAAGGGAGTGACTCAGGAAGTTCCCCTGGCTCTGTGAGGTGGGGGCTGAAAGGGGGTGACATGGAACAGCCCATGGCCAGCGCAGCCAACACTGCAGACATGACCTTCCCCGACAAAGAGCCAGCTCCAGGCACTTCCCCTGCCCTGTAGGCTCTTCTTTGGGCTGGGGCTCTGGAGATTCTGCAAAGGTCTCCAGGTCCACCTAGCTAGGGTCCCCTGACCCGACCCCATCACCTCCCCAGCCACCTCCCAGCCACTCTCCCTTGCCCTGTAGGTGCTAAACGCAGCAGAGGGAAAAGCAAGACTGAATTTTAATGAGACATCTCTGGGATGTCTCAAGCTGCATTTAAAAGCCCCTAAGCTTCCTGAGACAGAGGTGGGGGGACCCGCATTAGGAAGGGTAAATATTTACAACTCCACCTGAAAAGCTGAGCCCATTTTTCATGCAAGATTTTAACAATATAGATCACTGAGAGGGAGAGACATAAATATAGGCAAATGAAATCATAGGAGGCTGCAGTGCCAGTGTCCTGAATTATGGATATGAACCTGTCCCAAACTTCTTGTTTTTAATTAAAAAGCCCTTTTCAGTAATTCCATTAAGAGGCGGCTGTGGTTTGAGAGTCTCTCCCTTGGTCTCTTTGAATTATGAAATGTCCCATCGGTCCCTTCAAGGTTCAGGGGCTGGAGGACAGAAGTTAGGGGGATGTTAGGATTCCAGAGGCTATGACTCAGGTCCTGACTCTGGGCCCTGAGCCCTTCACAGCCATCGCGCTCCAGCCAGACTGTGAACCTGCTGTGCACTGGAGACACCCATCTCCATCACCTCTCGCTGCCCATGACACCAGAGTGAAGTCAGGATGATGCACCGAGTTTACAGAGTAAAAGCAGCTGAGGCTCAGAGAGGGAAAGGGACTGGCCCAAAGTCACACAGCCAGGAAGAGGTAGAGCTGGAACTTGGAGCTGGGACCACATGATGCCAAGTCTCGTGTCTTTGCCACCTCTCCCCCAGCACTGAGAGGGATTGGAGCCCTTGTCCTGTCCCCTGGAAGGGCCTTGGTGAGGGACAGAAAAACCCCAGGGCCTGATCAGCACAGACCTGGGATCCAAGAAGAAGGGCCCTGTTGGCAGCACGTCACACATTTACTCAACAAGTGTTCTCTGGGCTGGGTACAGTGGCTGACACCTGTAATCCCAGCACTTTGGGAGGGAGGCTGAGGTGGGTGGATCACTTGAGGTCAGGAGTTCGAGACCAGCCTGGCTAACATGGTGAAACTCCATCCCTACTAAAAATATAAAAATTAGCCAGATGTGGTGGCATGTACCTGTGGTCCCAGCTATTTGGGAGGCTGAGACAGGAGAGTCGTTTGAACCTGGGAGGAGGAAGTTGCAGTGGGCTGAGATTGAGCCCCTGCACTCTAGCCTGGGTGACAGAGCATTAAAAAAAAAAAAAAAAGAAAGAAAGAAAAAAAAAAAAAGAAAGGTTATCTGAGCACCTGCTCTGTGTGAGGACCCAGGCCAGGAACTAGGGAATTGGAGTACCCTCCTCTCTGTCTGCCTCCTCCTGGAAGTCTTCCCTGATCACCCCAGCCATCATTCCATCTGTCATTCATTCTTTCAGTTGCTATCCAGGCCCTCAACCTCACACCCATCCTTCCACTCATCTATTCTGTCCATCCATCCATCCATCCATCCATCCATCCTGAAAAGGAACTAACTCATCTCAAGCCATTACTATGTGTCACTCAATGTGCCTCTCTCATTGAATTTTCATGGCACTTCTGCCAACTAAGGTCTATCAGTTCCATTTTACAGAAGAAGAAACTGAGGCTCTGAGATGTGTGAATTGCTTCTCCAAAAGCAAGGGACTGGAGAGCCAGTTGTACACTTCTAGGCATGGTGACAGGCTGTTGTTGGTGAGGTGTTTGGGTTAGAGAAGAGAGATCTTCCAAACCATACCAGGTGGGTGGGCTGCCTGTTCCCCCTTTTCTGCCCCCACCATGTGGGGGTTCACCCAGCCCCTCCCGCCTGGCTCCTAGGCAAGGCTACTATGACCGTCTCCTGCCCCCAGAGTGGTGCAGGGAGAGGCAGGCCCCCAAACACAGGGGGCTATTGTGCCCCTCCCAGGAACACAGGCACCCCATTGTCTGGAGGAAGCTGCAGGTGGGTTCCAAGCTGCTCCTGAGCCCAGTGCCTGTCATCTGGCTTTGATTGTCACCATTGTGTGGCCACAGGGATCCTTTGTCCCCAACAGGCTCTCTCCTCCTACCCAACCCTCCCCTCACCCTAATCATTGTGGGTGGCACTCAGGATGGTAGAGAGATTTGGGAGTGGTGGGGGAGCACTGGCTGGGGAGTCCAGAAACCCCCAAACATCACATCCCCTCTCCGAGCCTCAATTCCCCCATCTGTAAAAGGGGAAGATAATTTCTGCCATGCCTCCGCCGTATTGGAGACTATAGTTGGGAGATTAGAGGTTATTCTGAATATGGATTTGATCCTAGCTCTGTTATCTGTGGGGCCTCCACGCAAGCCATTTGCCCTCTCTGAACCTGTTTCCGCATCTGCGAAGTGGAAATCAAAGTTGGCTTGGCTCAGAGGAGACACAGCACGTACAGCACTTGATTCAGAGGCTGTTCTAAGAGAAGCAGTGGCCTCTGAGCACCAAGGAGCCTGTGCCGGTGCAGGGCATTCTGCTTTTTCTACTGCACTTCCCAACCATCAAAGCCCTTCCTTAGGCCATCTCAGCTCCTAGCCCAGAGAAGTTCAGCAAGATATCTAAGGTCACACAGCAAAGGAGGCATCAGCCAGGTTCACAGCCTCCTGTCCTGGGTTGTTTTTCCTCCAGAACATGAGGCTTCAGTGGAGCTTTAGGCATCTGGTGGGTGGGGGCTGGATGGGGCTCTGCATCCAAGGGTGGTCTCATGAGGGGTGCTCCTGGCCAGAGCACATCACTGCATGGTGTGCTTGGCAAGGGTAGGGACTTGACTGCACCCCTAGTGTCTGAACAGTTTCAGCCCATTGTAGGGACTCAATAGGTGAACAGGTGCTGTGTCCTGGCAGCCCCAGAGAGGCTCCCAGATTTGGAAACGGCTGGGCAGGGTCCAGTCCAGGATGACAGGCCCTGCCACTGCTGCCGCTGAGCACAGAGAGGGCTTAGGGTGACAGAGGCACCCCTGTGGAGAGGCAGGAGGGTGGACAAGACCACGGGTGTCAGATCTGTTCAGCAGTGGGCACCCTGGTCTGTGGTCACTGAGGACTAAGGTCTCTGTGGTGACTTCTGCTGCTGCAGGGCCTCTTCTCAGGATCTGGGTGGATGAGGGGAGTGGCGTGGATGACTCAGAGACTCAAGGATGAGTCCAGTAGTCACCAGCAGCCAGTGTCCAGTAGGGAGTCTCAAGTCTGGGCACATAGTTACAGTCACACGGGGAGAGTGCCACAGGGATCCCGGAAGGCCACCTGGCTGGTGTCATGGAGACACACACAGGCTACCCGGACAATGTCACAGAGACAGATAGTGTCACATTGACTGTCCGGGCTCTTAGGGAAGTGTCCCACACAGTCTGATTTACAATGTCCTGGGACAGTGTCTCTATTCACTCACAGGGTCACCTGGCCTGTGCCTTGCAGACACATCCACAGTGTCACAGAGATACACATGGAGTCCCAAACAGATAGAGACGAGAGCGTCTGCAGGAGAGCAGCAGCAGACAGCGGCACAGACACAGGGAAGCAATGCCCATCCACCCGCCAGGGTCAACTGGACAGTGTCCCACCGGCACAAACTGCGTCACACAGACAAGAGAGGCACAGCAGTGTCCGCAGACATGGACACATTGTGTCTGGTACAGTGTCACCCCAGTAGACACAATGTCCCATGGCATCTGCTGGCATGATGCCCCTGACATAGTGTGACACAATGTGGGACCCTATCACATGTGCATGCGTGACCAGGACCACACACACACGCACACACGCACAGGCACACACACACTCTCACACACACACACACACACACGCACAGACACATATATACCTGCACACACAGGGACATACATGCATGCACACACATACACGTGCGCACACACACTCTCTCCTGCCACAGGTCCAGGGCAGAGGGCAAGGGCCTCCCCTGGGGACACAGACCTGAAGTTGGGCCCTGGCCCTTCACTCCCCCATGTGTACCCTCCCTTCTCTGAGTCGCAGTTCCTCCCTGAGAAAAGCAGCGGGAATGGCCGCCCACCAGGTAACAGGGCTTCAGTGAGACATAAAAGGCTGACATCTGCAGTGGGATTCTGGCGATGGAAGGCCCAGCCTTGGGGTGAGGCACAGTGGGTCTCTGCTTCTCCATAGCAGGCCTTGGACGGGCAGTGCCGGCAAGGTCACTATGGCATGGAAGCCTCTCAGGGACTTCAGAAGCTGGTCTTGGGTGTGGAGCGGTGTGGGAGGAAGGGGCCCAAGATCACCCCCTCGGTCTCCCCGACATCCCCCTGGCCATGAGCAAGGATAGTTTGGAGATGGCATCATCCTGGACCGGGACTAGCTGCTCCTTAGAGGACCCGGCTGAGCCCCCTCCCGCAGGGCATGTGCCCACCGGGAGCCTGTGCCTCTCCTGACCGCATCCAGAAGCCGAGATCCTGGAATCCCCTTCTCCAACAGCCCTCGGCCCCCTTCTACAGCCTGGAGGGGCCCTTCCCTAAGCCCATCCAAGGTCCATGCTCCTAGGACAAATCTGCCACCAGTAAGAGCAGGCCCCTTGGCAAAGGGCAACCGTTTCAGGGGGTGGGTGTGGCTGGAGCTGGGCCTGGTGGGCTGGCATCTACATACATGTAAACAAGGTCCTTCCAGTCCTGACTGCAGCCCATGTTGGGAAGACAGGTTTGGGTGGCCTGGGGCCAGGGCCTCCATGCATACCCACTCTAGACCCTGCAAGTATCAGGGGTAGGTCTGCTGGGGAGCTGGGCCCCAGGACTGGA
>NW_012110919.1:20939178-20959797 GCF_000951035.1 Colobus angolensis palliatus | reverse complement strand
AAGCCTGCTTCTCAGGAGCAGCCTCCTTCACCTGACAAGAAAAATTCCAGGCCTCCTCTGTCCAGCCTCAAATGCCTTCAAGCTCAAAGCACCCCAGCCCTGCCACAGGACCCCCTACCTGACCCAAGGATTCCAAACCAGAGTCTACTGGTCAACCCAAACATAGGTGCACAGGGAGTATGAATCTAGAGTTCCTCTAGTAGCTGTGGGGTCATTGTTGGATAGGGCAGGCAACCTAACCCAGGCCAGGGCTCAAGCTTGTACAGTCGGGACCACTAGGAACAGTCTGAGACTCAGAAACCCCATCAGGCCGGGGTTTAAATCCTGACTCTGCATGGCACCAGCTATGTGACCTTGGGAAAGCTATGGAACCTCCCTGAGCCTTAACTTCCCTTCTTTTGGAAACTGGAGCTCAAATATGCCTCCTAAGGATGTCGCTGGAATCAAATATAATCATGGCTTTGAATTCTCCCTGTACCCAAAAGCTATACAGACGTCCTTAGCAAAGTGTTTGTTGAATGAATGATTTTAAAAGACAATCTGAAAAGACGTGGCGTCGGGGGGGTGGGGGGGCGCCAAAGGAAACTATAGATCTCAGCCCAGCCCCCAGCTCCCAAATCCCTCCCACTACACAGCCTGGGCCTTGGTGCAGCAGCAGCTGCAGTCCCTTCCTGGGGCGGGGACCCCCTTCCTCCGCTCTGAGCCCCTCCCCAAGCTGCAGGAGGCACAGACACATGTTCGGAGGGGGCATTATCTGTGCTCAGTTGACTGTAAACGTTTAAGCGGAATTGACTGTGTACTCAGCCACTTTCAAACACAACTAATCTTCATCGGGGCGACGGGAAGTGAAATATGTTATTGTCGGTGGCAGTAAATTACCCGTGCCAGACCTGGTGTGTGAGGCATTACGGGCCATGGCCGGCGCACTCCTTCACCCAGCCGCCACCCGCCCGCAATTCATTACTGCAAACGACCCTGGTCATCTCCTAGCCAGGCCCGGGGATGTCAGGCTGGCCACCAGTCTCCCAGGGCCTGGACCCCGCCCACCTTGGGCAGCAGGTGGGGAAGAGAGCCAAGAGGCCAGAGCCTGGCATTGATGCCTGGGCAGGAGATGTGAGAAGACCTTTGCCCATCAGCTTCTAGAAGGTCAGCGACCAGATGGGGAGACTGAGGCACAGCAGAGAAAGGGATTTGATCCAACGTGCAGCTCTGCCACTTTCTAAGCCCCAGTTTCTGCACATGTAAAATGGGGATTCATTTATTGTTTTACATTTTTGCAAATCTCTGTAATGACTGGCTTAATAGAACACCGCTGGATTCTCATATGTGCTTCTGCATTCAGCTTGTTGCAACATGTTTTGGTTTAAGTGTGGGAAGACTATCTGGCTTCACACAGATATTTGGCTCAAAAAGGAAAGAGTATTTTAATAGCCTTCTCAGATAAATATGGATATCCTTCTTGGATACTAAGCCAGATCTTCACAAGTGGTAGTTTCTCAATGGTTTGTTACAATACGGTATCTGAAACCACATCAATGAGCTTTTCCTACTCTGTTAAAACCCACTGGCCTGCTTTGGACTTTGAATGGGTCTTTTATTCATTTTGTAACATGATGCATTGGTCATTGGAAAAAATATTGGTTTACTGAGTTACGCGTCTCTTCTAGATGATGTCACATTTCATAACACAATATTCAAAAAAGTCACATTCACTAATATACCACCAGTCTCTGGGAAAGTATTTAAGTAGGAAGCTGTCAAACCCACAGTGGCAGACACAAGTTCTCCAAAATTCTAATTTTCACTTGCAAGTCAAATTTTATCATTGGCAACAAATACTGTCAGTTGACAGGCAACTTTGTTCATTTTTGAGAAAGTATCTGCCAATGTCCAAGTCTGAAAGGCTATAGTTCGTTGGTTGGTTGTTCTTTCAAGTACAAAGGGTGTTCCATGAAGAGTGGCTAGCGCAGCTTGTAACACAGTTACTCGGTGCTTGTCTCAAGCAACAATGGGGCCAGGAAAAGGGGTTCTTGTTGTACATACTTCCCGTTTTGTCACACAGAATATTTAGAAGTGGTATGCTCACAGGTTGAGATTTTTTAAATTAATACCTTTACATTTTCTTTTTCTTTTTTTTTTTTTTGAGACAAGGTCTTGCTGTGTCACCAGGCTGGAGTGCAGTGGTGCGATCTCGGCCCACTGCAACCTCTGCCTCGCAGGTTTAAGTGATTCTCCTGCCTCAGCCTCCCAAGTAGCTGGGACTACAGGCGCCCGCCACCATCACACCCAGCTAATTTTTGTGTTTTTAGTAGAGACGGGGTTTCACCATGTTGACCAACCTGGTCTCGAACTCCTGACTTCAAGTGATTCTCCCACCTCAGTTTCCCAAAGTGCTGGAATTATAGGCGTGAGCCACCACGCCCAGACCCTTTAAATTTTCATCAAGGGCATTCTTAAATGAAACTGGCTTTTTCACCAAGAGTATTTAAGATGAAGAAAGAGAAAGCTTCTCTCCCAGTGTGGTCCCACTGCTCTGGTCGATGCTATGAAGCCAGCGGCTGTAGCCACCCATGACTTGTGCATCCTGAGTGCAAATGTCAACATGGTGAAAAGGCCAGTAATGTCTTTGTATTGTCTGTAGCCGTGCTATCCCGAATATGCCCGATCCTGTCTGCATCTCCAAAGCTACGTAAGGTCAGGCCCGGCAAGTACTTGGATGAAAGGACATGTTTGCATCATGATGAAAATAGTTTTGACCTCCCAGACACCCTGAGTCTTGGGGACCCGCAGAGGTCTGTGGACCACACTTTGACAATCACTGATTCTTCCAGGGCTGCCAGGGGTGTTGGAGGCTGTGGATGAAATCTGATGAAAAGAAAGACCTTAATAAATGGTCTACATCATTGGGTGCTGTACCACCACCTCTACCCCCGTTATCTGGGCCTCCTCTCCATCTAGGGGGGCAAATGTCTTCTATCCACACACCTAGCCCCTCTCCCAACTCCAACTCTGGCTGAGGCTGCAGGTGAAAACCTTTTGGCTCCTTCAAAACCCCCTTCAAAAGTCAACTTCTTCCTGAAGTCTTCCCAAACATAAGCCCTAAATGGGGATCACATTTCCCTCCTCTACGGCTCCAGTCCACTCTGTTGTCTTCCTCATGGCCTCATCTCATTCTCAGCACCCTTCCTTGGACATGAGAAGCCCTCAACAGACTCCTTTTGATCAAAAGGAATGAGGATAGGGAAAGTGTGACTCCTTCCATGGCTGGGGCTGATGAGTGAAATTGACTAACCCATGGTTAGCAGGCCAAAGGATTCTGGGAATTCTTGCAATCAATTTCAGAGCATGGGCATATTCCCAAGAACTGAGAACCAGGAACCAGCACCCCAGGGGGACTGGGACCAGAGGGACCTGGTGGAAAGGAAGGGTTACAAGTTCTCCAAGGGCTGACCTAGCCCAAACTGTGACTCTGATAAAGCTTACATTTAGGATCCTTCTTGCTGTGTGGCCTTGGGTAAATCACTTAACTTCTCTGGGCCTTCATTTCCTCATCTATCAAGTTTGGACCAATCCCTAGCACTCCTTACAGCTCCCTGTTCTGTGAGTCAATGATCTGCCTGTGCTAAAACATGATGTTGACACTCCAGCCACCTAGGAGAAGGACAGTCAAGCTTTCTGGGCTGCTGACATTGGAACATAGCGTTATGTTGACATTCAGATGTTCTATGACATCATCCGATGACACGCATACATGCCATAATGCTAACATGTGAAAAGCCCATCATGCTGACATTCAAACGTGCTGTTGCTGACATTGAACGCTGTCTGACCTCATTCACTCAGGCAGCATTAACCACAGCCAGCTATGCACTGATCACACCAACAGCCTGGGAAACCTTTGAGTCCATAAAGAGTCCCTTCTCAGAACTTTCCTCTCCGAGAATCTAGACCCCATAGCGGCCTTGGGGAGTGGCTTAGTCGGGCTTCAGCTGCCCTGCCTCAGTCCATTCTCTCTCTTTTTTTTTTTTGAGACAGAGTCTTGCTCTGTCGCCCAGGCTGGAGTGCAGTGGCGCGATCTTGGCTTGCTGTAAGCTCTGCCTCCCGGATTCACACCATTCTCCTGCCTCAGCTTCCCGAGTAGCTGGGACTACAGGCACCTGCCACCACGCCCGCCTGGCTAATTTTTTGTATTTTTTTAGTAGAGACGGGGTTTCACTGTGTTAGCCAGGATGGTCTTGATCTCCCGACCTCGTGATTCACCCACCGCGGCCTCCCAGAGTGCTGGGATTACAGGTGTGAGCCACCGTGCCCGGCCAGTCCATTCTCTTATGTGCAGAATGGATGTTGTCTCAACATAATGGAAGTGGGACTTTAACACAGGCCTATGACTCTCCCAGCCAGATTCCATCTCATAAAAATCCAGAGCTGTCAATTGGGCCTGGTGGCATGTGTCTATAGTCCCACCTACTTCGGAGGCTGAGGCAGGAGGATCACTTGGGCCCCAGGAGTTTGAGGCTGCTGGGAGCTATGATCACACCACTGCATTCCAGCCTGGGTGACAGAGCAAGACCCTGTCTCAAAACAAAAACAAAAACAAAAACAAATCCAGAGCTGTCACTGCTTAGCCCCCACTCCCCAAGATTCCCTGCTCCCTCCCTGCTTTCCACCCAGTGTCTTACTGGCTGGAACATGCGAGTGGGGGGTATCCAGGGAAAAAGGTCCTGACCTCTTCCCCCTGCCCTGTACCTCCATCCCTATTGACTGAGGCTGGGCAGGGGAGGTGGTGAGTATACAGCTGCCCACTTCCCACACCCCAGGCTGCTGCCCAGGCAAAGCTTCCAAGACCTGGATTGGCCTAGCCTCTCCTGCCTTAAAAAAAAAAAAAAAAAAAGAGGAAAAGAAAAGAAATTCCTGCAACTTGAACAATCATTGTGTTGGATTTGGGAGATGTTATTCCTAGTGACAGACAAGGGCAATTATCTGCAATCCGCCAGCAGTTTTAGCCTAATTTCATTACTGCCGTGCAATTCTCCCTGAGCTGCTAGTCTATCAATGTCTTGCAGAACGGATTAGCGGGCACTTTCTTCATCTTCAAATGAATTTTAGCTGTCATGCCCTTGATGAATAGAGCAGGGGCAGGCGGCTGACCTGGGCCAGGGAGTGGCCAGGGGGTGGCAGGCCGGCGCCCTCCAGTCCTGGTGGGAGATGAGGTGGTGGGCGGTGGTCCTAGGGGTGAGTGGAGGGGAAGGTACCTGAGTGGTCCAGCCTTCCCAGACCCCTCCACGCCCAGGACTTGAGGGCTGCTTGGACCTGTGTGCTGGGGTCTTGCACACTGAGCACCCCCTCTAGGACTCCTTCCCAGATGTTGGGCTGAGAATACTGGAGGGGTTCTTTCCTTGATGGGTGCTGCTGATTGACATCCAGGTCCCCCCAACACTCCATTAAAACCCCAAACTCCCAAACTCCAGCTTCCAGTCTGCTTCCCTGAGACACCGTGGACCCCACAGGAGCGGGGGCCAGAGCTGTCTTGTGGCCGCTGTATCCCCAGAGCCTGGCTCAGAGGAGATGCTCAGACAGTGTTTGTTGCAGGACAAATGATTCTCAGTTCTGCCGCAGCTTGGGCCAGGGCCCGGTGCAGGCCTGGCACGTGGCAGGAGCCCAATCACTATTAGATAAATGACTGGTGGTACGGGTGGCTTATTAGAAAGAGGGTGGAAAGAGGAGGGAGGGAGTGCTTTGTGAGTCCCCACTACGCATTAAGCACCGTGCTGGGGACGTTGCTCATGCCGCATCATTTCATCTCAGAGAGGTGAAGTCGCTACATGCAGGGCATAAGCAAATAAGTTGGAAATTGGCAAACCCAGGCGTGTCCGACATCCACGCAACTCCCAAGGAGCTCTGTTTCGGGAGTGCTGGGTGTGAAGTGGGATTCTTCTCACGGGCAGGGTGAGGCCTCATGGGACTCGGGGTCTGCAACACGGGGCGAAGTCTCTGCCTGGTGAAGACCTCCTCTTGCCTACTGCCACCCAGAAGCCTCCTCCCATAAAGTACTGCTCCAAATTTCTGGGAAGAAGGGCTTTTCCCTTTTACCATTGGTCCGTTCTCCTGTTCCCTGCATGGCTCTTCGCCCTGGGAAGCTGACCTCCATAGACAGCATCAGGGGCCGCCTTGTTCTCTAACTTCCAGCTGGAATCATCCAATGGGAGGCTGGGAGCGGGCAGAGGGAGAGTTTAGGGTGTTTCTGCCCAGCTCAGATGGCTTGAGTGCTGCATTCCTGGAAATAATGTGTCCCTTTGTGACGAAGGCTCCTGCCCGCCTGGTGGCACCCCTCTCCGTGGTTCCAGCTCCTAGTGGCATCTGGTAACTCCATTTCTGCTCCACTAGACCTTGGAAGTGAGAAGAGGGGTCCTTGCTGTTTCCAGACCCCGAGGGTCTCACCATCCCTGTTTGGTTTGCAACTCTGTTTACAGAACTCCCTTTGCTAAACTCTCTTTGCTGGTACCATCCCAGTGGAATGCCATGTCCTGCTGGGATGCTGACTGGGGCTTGGGGGAGACTCTAGCAGATCTTTGTGACAGCAGCTTCTGTTGACCCTGCACCTGCTCTGCGCAGGCACCACGCTGGGCCATGGGCTCACACCAACCCTTCGGAGACTCTCAGCAGCTCAGCAGGGCCGTGCCATTTACAGAGAAGGATACTGAGGCTCAAAGAGGCAAGGAGACCCTTAGGGCACTGCTTGGGGAAGTGGAGGCTTGGGGTTTCAACTCTTATTCCCCTGTCTCCCTGGCTTATCATCTTAACCCATACGATGCACACACTTGGCTCTTTGCCCTGCCAGAAACCATAGCCAGCAGACGTTGGTCTTCCTCAGACCAGACATCCTCTTTCACCCTCAGATGGCAGCCACCACGGATCCCTGAGGCTTCCATATCAGCAGCGGAAAGTCAGGCCCTAGAGAAGGGGGCTCCCTCCACAGCAGCCGCCCCATCAGCTCCCGGTACCCCCAGAGTGCTTGCTCTCCTCCCAGAACTTCCTCCAGTAGAAGGAAGATCCCTGGATAGGGGTCGGTCCAGCCCCCCACTTTACATGTGGGGAAACTGAGGCTCAGAGAGGCAAAAGGTCTTGCTTGAGAGGGAGTCACACAGAGCTGGCCCCAACCCAGAGGGCCCAGTGGACAACCCCAGTGTTGCAAAACGAGTCTCAGACCCGCCGCAGCTGAGCCTCCTCCCCGACTTTCCAGTTCGGTTTTTTCTCTGGGCACCTGGGAGACTCTCCCAAGTTATTGATCGCCAGGGCGGCCTTCAGTCAATATGGTGCACTTTACTAATTAATCTTTTCCAGATAATTGCAGGAAATCATTGGTCGGTGTGAAGCGGGAGGTTAGAGAGACAGCCTCTGTCCCCAACCTGCCCAGAGCATCTTCTGGCAGAGCCTACCCATCTGTCCCTCACTCTCCTCTCTCTGTCTCATGAGATGAGCCACCTCCTCCAGAATCCTCAGCCAGGACTCCCACCAGCTGTCCTGACACTGCTCTGGATGTAGCAGGGAACAGCGGCAGCACGACGGTTCTGGGTCAAATCTTGACTTTGGCAATTGTGATCCGTGCAACTGCAGACACATCATTTAACCTCCCTCAGTCTCAGCGAAAAACACAGACTAGAACTTTTTATCTGCATCACAGGCTGCTGACAAAGACAAAACAGACCAGGTGCCATGGCTTACTCCTACAATCCCAGCACTTTGGGAGGCCAAGTCAGGAGGATCACTTGAAGCTAGGAGTTCAAGACCAGCCTGGGCAACATAGTGAGACCCTGTCTCTACAAAACAATAAAAAATAAAAAATTAGCCAGGTGTGGTAGTGTGTGCCCTGTAGTTCCAGTTACTTGGGAGGCTGAGGCAGGAGGATTGCTTGAGCCCGAGAGTTGGGAGGCTGCAGTGAGCTATGATGGTGCCACTGAACTCCATCTTGGGTGACAGAGTGAGACCCTAGCTCTAAACAGCAAACAAAAAAGACGAAAACATGCCGGGTGCAGTGGCGCATGCCTGTAATCTCAGCACTTTGGGAGGCTGAGATGGGTGGATCACCTGAGGTCAGGAGTTCAAGACCAGCCTGGCCAACATGGTGAAACCTGTTTCTACTAAAAATACAAAAATTAGCCAGGTGTGGTGGCACACACCTGTAATCCCAGCTACTCAGGAGGCTGAGGCAGGAGAATAATTGGAACCCAGGAGGCAGAGGTTGCAGTGAGTTGAGATCGCACCACTGCACTCCAGCCTGGGCAACAGAGTGAGACTCCGTGTCACTCACACACACACACACACACACACACAATGAAAACAAAATAAGGCATTTTAAGGCCGGGCGTGGTGGCTCAAGCCTGTAATCCCAGCACTTTGGGAGGCCGAGACGGGCGGATCACGAGGTCAGAAGATCGAGACCATCCTGGTTAACCCGGTGAAACCCCGTCTCTACTAAAAAATACGAAAAACTAGCCAGGCGAGGTGGCGGGCGCCTGTAGTCCCAGCTACTCGGGAGGCTGAGGCAGGAGAATGGCATAAATCCGGGAGGCGGAGCTTGCAGTGAGCTGAGATCCGGCCACTGCACTCCAGCCTGGGCGACAGTGCCCCCGCCTCAAAAAAAAAATAAGGCATTTTAATACAAATTTAAAATATGATCTCTACAGTTAATAACAGCAACTCCAGCAGCTAACACTAAACGGGGGCTTTGTCACATTCCAGGTACTGTTCAGAGTGTCTGATAGGTACTATGATTAGCCCCCTTGTATAGAAAGGGAAACCGAGGTTCTGGCCTGAGGTCACACAGTGAGAGGCAGAGCCCCAATCTCTGCTCAGTGCGTAGGAAGCTGATCACCACCTCCTGCTGTGTCACCAGGCCCAGGTGAGTGTCCCACACAGAGCGGTGTCCAAGGAGCCAGCTCTCCACTGTGCCCATCTTGGAAGTGGGAAGGAGGTGGGGGTGGGTGCCAAGGGTGGGACAGGGCTCAGAGGCAGCACCCAGGGCTTCCCTCTCTAAGTCCCCCTTGTCCCAAAACTCAGGACCTGCCTCAAAGAGCCCGAGGGAATTCTCCAGCTGGGTAAACTCAGGGTCCCCAGGAGCCTCTCCAGCCCCTACAATCATTAATCATAACTGAACACTCCTGGATGAAGTTTCCCATCCCTTTGGGGTTTCTGTCTCCCAGATATCACTTAATATATAACCTCATCGGGCCATATATACCTGCTCCTAATAAACCTCTATGACTTTAATGAACTAAATAGCAAATTACTTTTTTATTCAAGAATGAAATTTCATCATATTCATAATTCATATTTTATTTCAGACATCTGCTGCTGATTACATTACATTTAACTAAAATTAGATGATGCTCAGAATGCAATTAAGACTCTGCCAAATTCTTGGGCCCACCAATGCCGGCGGAGCGCAGCGGGGGCCTCGAGGAACCTAATATGTAATTAGGAGCTATTTTCTAGCTGTTTTTAAAGTCTGAAAATTAGCTGCCTTTATTAATCACACAGACAAATATAAAGTGGAACCAACGCTCGCTGAAATTTCTAAAAGGGATTTTTTGTTTAATTATACACCGCAGAGCGCTGAGACTCGCTCTGCATGTTGATTTGTTGTGCACTGACATTTTGACAACTGGTTCTCAATTTGTCTGTCGTAGTTAGGCAACAACAAAGCCGACGGTAATACTTTAACTTTCAAAACCTTCAGTGTGCCGGGGAGAGGGAGAATGGCGTTCCTCACTGCAGGCCCGCGGCTTGGGCTCTCGAAGCCAGGGACATGGGGAGAAGGGCAGGTGAGGGGCAGAGGGGACGCCTGGGACAACGCCAGCTGGGGAGGTGGCTGACGTTCTGGATCGGGAGTTACAGGGCCAAGGAATGAGCCTCTTGGTGGCTAAGTGGAAACCCTTCCTAATCTCTGGGCCTCAGTTTCCTCCTCTGCACCAAGACGGGCTGGAGTCTCAGATCTTCAAGGAGCCTGCAGATGCCAAAACTCTTCTTTTCTCTGTGTGCTAATGTCTTCTGTGTAGCATCATTTGGCCCCTTGACCTAACCAGGGGATCTGCTTTTTTTTAGAGACTGTCTCACTCTGTAACCCAGGCTGGAGTGCAGTGGTGTGATCACAGCTCATCGCAGCCTCAAACTCCCACGCTCAAGCAAGCCTCCCTGCTTAGTACCGGGGTTACAGGTTCGAACTCCCCTACTCAAGTAAGCCTCCCTGCTGAGTAGCGGGGTTATAGGTGAGAGCCACAGTACCCAGTTTCCAGGGGAATCTTTTATTATCCCAATGTACAGAGGATGCAATTGAGACTCAGTGAGACTCAGCGACTTGTTAACCAACCAGCAGGTGACCACACCAGAACTCAAACATGGAGCTCACTGACTCCAGAATCTGTGGTTCTAACCACTGTATCCGCCTCCCTGGCTCAGGAGCCCTGAGCAAGGGACAGCTCTCTGGGCCTCAGATTCCCTTCCGTGATGCTTGGACGTGGTCTAGTGGTACCCAGCCCTGCTGGCGGCCAGGGACGGTGTGCGCTGGCAGGATCACAGCATGAAGCAGGATGGAGCCCCACACAGGGACCCCCAGGCTCAGTGGAACTCCTAAGCTCACCCCATACCTTTGGAGGCTCCTTAGGCCACCCTGCGGGTAAAACTACCCAGTGATGTCCAGAAAGTCCCAGGACAGAGAGTGACTGCCAAGGGACCCAGATTCTACCCCGTGCCCAAACAACAATAACAACAGATGGCTTTTTGTCCCATGTGCCTAGTACTGTGTTGACACTTTATTACCAGCGGGCTCAGTGGCTCACATCTGTAATCCTGGCACTTCAGGAGGCCAAAGTAGGAGGACCGCTTGAGCCCAGGAGTCTGAGGCCAGCCTGGGCAACATAGAGAGATCCTGCCTCTATGAAAAATTTAAAATTAGCTGGGTGTGACCTGTAGTCCCAGCTGCTTGGAAGGCTGAGGTAGGAGAATCAATTGAGCCTGGGAGGTCGAGGCTGCAGTGAGCCGTGATCGCGCCACTTAACTCCAGCCTGGACAACAGAATGAGACCCTGACTCAAAAAAAAGAAAAATTAATATCACCTACACTCCTCCCACTAACCCTCCAAAGTGGATTCACAGCCAGGCTTGGAGAATCACAGCCTGGATTCAAACCCAACTCCTGCAACTTGTCTGCCGTGGTAACCTTGGCTGGGCTGCCTCAGTTTCCACATAAAGAAAATGAGGAGTTTGAGCACACCCACCTATCTGGGTTCTGGGGAGGGCTGAACAGGATAACTGGGTGCGCGGCCCAGATCAAGCCCTCAGCTGATGGCAGGTACCTGTTACGACTCCATTTGACAGACAGGCACATTGACGCTCTGTGGGGGGAAGTGCTTGCTCTAAGGTGCCTGCCGCCAGGGGGGTCTGATGCCACAGCCCATGCTCCTACCCCACCACCATAATGCCTCCCTAATTCCCACGGGGGAGGGCTGGGGAAGGGCTGAGGACCCACTGTTCGGTCTGGGCTGCCCCATCTGGCCATCGTGACCATCTCCAGGGGCCCTCAGGGTGTTTTTGTCTTCTGTCGCTCATTTCCTTTTTGCTCCCCGGAGAGCGTGCCCAGCAGCTTTCCGCAGGAGCCGAGTCACGGCAGAGCCCACCATGGGGGTCTTCTGCCCCTGCTGACCCCAGCCCAGTGGAGCCAGCACCATGACCTGCCCGGGCCTGTTTTTAGGAGCCAGCCCTGCCTCCCCCTCCTGCCCACAGACCAGCCTCAGGAAAACGCCAACAGAGAAAAGGAGGTTGTTTTGGGTGACAATGAAACTGCCAATAAAATCTCAAACGCAGAGATAGGCAATGACTATTTCACTTATTCTGACAGTTTGAGACTTTGCTGGGGAAGGGAAGTGACAGGCACCTGCTGACATCAACACCACTTCTTTCGGAGAACAGCCCGTGGGAGGGGGCTTCCGGGGAGACCTGCCTTGCCCAGATGCCAAGCGGGCTGTGGCTGCTGCTGTTGGCAGCAGGGGCTGTGGTCACCCACGGAGGAGAGACTGGACACCCTGATTCTATCCACAACTCCCCTCTGAACACAGACATATGCCAGGCTCTGGCTGGAGACCACAGAGGCAGAAACAACCAGCAAACCCCCTGTCCTTAGGGTTTGTTTTGTTTTGTTTTGTTTGAGACAAGGTCTGGCTCTATCACTCAGGCTGGAGTGCAGTGGTGGTGCACTCACAACTCACTGTAACCTCTACCTCTTGGGTTCAAGCCATCCTCCCACCTCAGCCTCCAGAACAGCTGGGACTACAAGCACTCACCACGACACCCAGCTAATTTTTGTATTTTATTGCAGAGATGGGGTTTCGACATGTTGCCCAGGCTGGTCTCAAACTCCTGAGCTCCAGCCATCCTGCCATCCTCCCACCTCAGCCTCCCGAGTAGCTGGGACTATGAGCGCTTACCACGATGCCCAGCTAATTTTGTATTTTTTGTATAGATGGGGTTTCACCTTGTTGCCTAGGCTGATCTCAAACTCATGAGCTCAAGCAATCCTCCCACCTCAGCCTCCCAAAGTGCTGGGATTACCCACATAAGCCACCATGCCCAGCCCCTTAGGGGTTATTGGGAGTGGAATCATGTCCCCGACAAAGAGATTTTGAAGTCCTAACCCCGGATTCCCATGAGTGTGACTTTATTTGAAAATGAGGTCTTTGTAGATGGAATCAAGTTAAGATGAGGTCGTGAGGGTGAGCTGGTGTCCTTATAAGAGAGAATGCCATGTGAAGCCAGGCACACAGGGAAAAGGCCATGTGTCAGCAGTAGGCCAAGGCTGGAGTGATGCAGCCGTAAGCCCAGGACTGCCAGCCAACACCAGAAGCTAGGAAGAGGCAAGGGAAGGTTCCACTCAGTGTCTCAGAGGGATCCTGGTCCTGCCGACACCTTGATTCTAGACTTCTGGCTTCCTGAACCATGAGAGAGTAAATCTCTGTTGTTTTAAGCCACCACATTTGCGGTACTTTGTTATAGGAGCCCTAGTTAGAACACTGATATAAAGGGCTTCCATGCCAACTAGGGCATCATCAGGGAGACCCCACCTCCAGCTGCAGACTACCAAAAGAGGGGTATATGGCCAAGCACAGTGGCTCACGTCTGTTATCCCAGCACTTTGGGAGGCCGAGGTGTGAGGGATTGTTCGAGCCCAGGAGTTCAAGACCACCCTGGGCAACACAGCAAGAACCCCATCACTACAAAAAAAAAAAAAAAATGTAAAAAATTAGCCAGGCATGCTAGTGCATGCCTGTAGTTCCAGCTACTTGAGAGGCTGAGATGGGAGGATCACTTGAGCCCATGAGTTCAAGGCTGCAGTAAGCTGTGATTGTGCCACCACACAGCAGCCCGGGTGACAGAGTGAGAACAAGTCTCAAACAAAGGAAGTGGGGTATACCCACTCCTTGAACAGGGTGACAAGGTGGACTCCAAAACTGAAAGGCCGCTCCAGGAACCTACAAAATCCTCCTGTCACCTCCTCTCCATCTGTCCCTAACGCCACTGCCCCTCTCCAGCCATTGTACCTCTCACTTGACTCCTTTCCCCCGCCCCCTCCATTTATCATGCCACAGCCAGAGAATTTTCTAAAGCATCATTATAACCCCACCATCCCTGCCTAACACCCAGCCTGGCTCCCCAGGGCCCTCAGGATAAAACTTGCTTTATGTTGGCTTCATACTTACTATAGGTTCCAGCTGAACACAGAACCGCATTTGGATTCTCTGTGCACACCACAGTGTTGTTCACTTCAGTGCCTTTGCTGCCTCAAATGCCCTCTCTCACCTTCTAGCCCAGCCAAAATTTCACCAAGGTACCTCCTCCTCCAGGAAGCCTTCCTTGATCCCACACAAGGCTGGGATATGCACCCCTCTTCTTCCCTGGCTCCCATGGTAACTTGGAATCCACTGCTCTTCACTGTCATCAGTTTGCTTAGCTTGCTCGCCCTGTAAGCCCTGGAGGGCAGGGAAGGGTTCGTCTGAGCCCAGGCAGTACCTCCACTGGCTACCTCCACCCCAGTCACACTTGGATCTTGGCCAACGAGCTAGCCCTGGAAAAAATGTTGGCTCAACCATCAAGACCCAGGCCAGATCACCTGCTGCTTGTGACACTCTCTGAGTGTGACACTCTGCAAGTCCAGGGCTGGAGAATAGGAACTGACTTTGGGATCAAAGGCTCTGGGTTTGAGCCCCGTCTACCTGCTGGCTGGTCTTAGGCATGTTACTTCCTATTTCTGAGCCTCATTATCTTTGTCTGTGAAATGGGAACAGCAAGACCTACAAATATGGGGCTGAACTGTAGTCATTATTAATGATTATTATCACCATCATAATGACCAGTTCATTGTAATTATAATGATTATTTTGTGGGCTTCTGTTTCCAAATCCATGTATCTTTCAAGGTTGCCTTCCCTGCCCAAATGCTCAGACTCGTGAGTCATGCATGCACCCTGGGAGAGTACTCAATGTTCCTATATGTCATTGAATTCTTGTAACTCTGTACATATTTATTTGATATTCCTCTAACTGGATGACATCTCCCTTGCCAGCAGGGACTGTGTCATATTTCAGGGGCTTTTGAGAAACTCAGCAACTGCTGCTTGGTAGATGTGTGCCCTCACTGCCCACCCAGGCCCTACACCGATCTGAAACACCCCAGGGCCAGGGCCTTGAGTTGAGGAAGACACCACAGGGTAGAGGTTACAAACTGAATGAGAGGTCAGGAAGACCCGTGTTTCCAGCCAGCTCTGCCCCTAGCAGGCTGTGACACTAAGGTTCAGCCACTTCACCTTTCTGAGCCTCGAATTTCCCTTCTGCAAAGTGGGGCATAGAATACCTACTTCTCAGGACATCGGGAGACAGCGTACACCAAAGTGTCTGGCACACAGCAGATGTTAGACGAATGAGCAGGTATTGAACCTCAGAGTCCTGGGGTTGATCCCAGCTTCACCCTTTCCTGCCTGGGTGATGTCAGGCAGACCCCACCACAATTCTGACTGTCAGGTTTCTCTTCTAGGGAATGGAGAGCTCTTGTGAGAATGAAATGAGGTCATGGGTGTTAAGCCTGGCACCAGTATGTGCAGTAAGTAATGGCTACTATTTCATTGCCTTGAATTGTAGAAACGTTCGGACCCGCATTCATCAGGGCCAGTGCCCCCACACCCAAGACCTGTGACACGGAGTGAGGGAGAGGATGCAGACAGGAGCTGGCAGCATGTGGCCCTCCCCCAAATAAGGACATTTCCTAGGCCTGGGGCCTTCCAGCTCATCACCTCAAAGGACTCACTAGTCCCCTGGATGCTGAGAGGGAAGGTCTATAAAGGCCCTTCCTTCCCTTTGAGTAAAGCAAGGAGAAGAAGAGAAGCAGCTACCTGCTTCTGACCAACACCTGACGCCCACCCATTCCAAGACCCAGCAAGGCCCTTTGGATGGCTGGGCAGGTGGCCTAGGGCGGCCAGATGTCCTGAGCTGAGCAGGACGGCCACGTTGCAGGCAAGGGGGCCTTTGTCTGTTTACTTTTGTGCTCATTCATTCATTCATTCCTTTATGCATCCATTCATCCAGAAAGACTCAAGTTCTTAGCATGAGCCAGGCACTGAGCTAGACTCGGGGGGACCAGTGAGTGGGCTCCGATGCGTGCCCTTGGGAAGTGGCAGTTTCCTGAGGAGATAGGCGATGTAACCAGTCAACAGAAGATGGCACATTAGGAAATAAAGCAAAGGGAGAGATGGAGGGCAAGAGGGGAGAACTGCAGGAGGAGGAGGGTGGGTCAGGAAACGCTCTTGGAGGAGGTGAGTGGTAAACTGAGGCCAGGTGCCAGCCAGGTGAAGTGTGAGGGCACGGGGGAGGCATGTGTGCATGGTGGGGAGGTGTGTGTGTGTGTGTGTGTGTGGCGGCAGGGTTGGGGGGGCGGGGGATGTTCCAGGCAGAAGGAATAGTAGAGGCAAAGGGCCTGGGGTGCCACTTGTTTCCATCTCCATCATCATCACTGTCACCATTGCTCCCATCTAGCCAGGGCTCCCTGTGTGGGCACCGGGAGGGACTCCATGTTCATTTTTCTCTCCTGCACCCGAGCGTGGGCTTCTGGAAGGCAGGCTGGATCAGCATGGCCCGCCACGACCTCCTCTGTGACTCAGCACAGCACCTGGTGCAGAATCGTCACCCCGTCCCATGTACTGAGTGAACATGCACAGTGAATATGCAGTTCCTGTGTTCAGTGCCCTGCACCTGCCGCCTCGCTTTATCCCCACAACCACCTGATGAGCCAGTTCCTCATCTCCATTTTCCAGATAAAGAAACCGAGGCTGAGAGGCAATGTTGCTCAGCCAAGGCCACACAGCCAGCAAGTGGCAGAGCTGAGATTTGAACCCAGTTCTACCTGGGCTTTTCCGCTCCATTGCCCAGGCCCTCAGGCCCCTGGATCAGGAAGTAGTGGGAGTGGGATGGAGGGGGAGCACAGAGCAGGGCCCCCAGCCCCCTGCTTCCAAGGGAAGCAGGTCCGAGAGGGACAGTATGGCCAGCCAGCTCCATAAATAACCTGGGTCCCAGGGCCCTGCCGGCGGTTTAGCAGCTGGAGAGAGTGTGTGTGTGTAATACAAACAGCACTAATCCCCTGTCAGTTAAACTGGATATCAGAGGAGACAAGCTTCCGAGCGGGGCAACCTAATTGAATCGAATTGAAAAGGCGGAATGGGCGGCCAGGCGGCCAAGGAGGGCTGCCGGGAGCAGAGCAGGCGGCTCGGCGCAGCTGTCTGGGCCTCTCCGCTGCCCTGGGCCGGGCGGCATTCCAGCCCCCACCACAGGGAGCCAGGCTCAGGGAGTGGGAATCTCAAGAAAGGGGGGTGCACTCCCAGCCAGGGTGCTCCGCCCCCTCTGGCTTCCCCTTTATCTGCTGGCTCTGCTGTTTTCTCTCCATCGCTGACCCTTTTTCTGCTCCCTCTGTTATCTCGAATAATGTCACTGCCTCTTTAGAATCTAGTCATCAGAGCAGAAAGAAGTCCGTGCTGACACTGATAAAAAAATACCATCTGTGCCTCCCGGGGACGAGCTGGCAACCCAGCCGCCGGTGCCCCCGCTGCCCCGCCACCCGCCGGCCTGCCGCTTCATGGGGCACTGAGGGGTAATCAGATTCCGGGGAGGGAGGCCTTGGGGGTGACCCCCACACCCCAGCTCACTCCCCAGAGCCGGGGGGCCCAGCTTCTGAAGGTCTCAACCCTGGGGCAGTTTCCATTTTGCATCCGGGCTTGACATAATCATTTGTTACTGTTTAAAAATTGGTTTTATTACTGAACAGTATTTAAAAATCAAATTTTATCCACAACTCCAGATTTCTGAATTATCTTTAAAAACTAAATAGAAAGGTTTGGATGGTGGGCCCACCACCCTGCAGGGCAACAGCTGGCTGGAGCTGAGGGCAGGGGCCTGCCGTGTCCTCCCCAAGCCTGGCTTGGTGGCTGCCTGCCTGGTCCCTGGAGGCTTGTGAGTTTGAGACCTCTGAGCAGGGAGAGGTTATCAGAGTGATGCTGAGATGCAGGCAGGGAACAAGACCAGGCCACAGCCCCCGGGTGCTTCTCATGGGACTGGGAATAATATATCAGACATGAGAAGGAGACCGAGATCCAGAGAGGGGAAGCCACTCACCCACGTCACACAGCATTTAGAAATGCTGGCTCCCTGCATAGCATAGTGTTCTCCTTAACCACAGGAGGCAGGTGGCGAGGTAGGGAGTCCCAATCCTGGCCTTGCCACACACCTTCACTGTACTCATCAAAGCCGTGACTCTTGGATCTATGTGCCCTCTGTCCTCCTTGGAGCCAACTCTGGTCAAAACTCACTACTGGCATCAGCAGAGGTACTAGTGTCTCCCAGGGCCAGCGAGGACACGTTAGTAGTCCTCTTGCTCTTTTTTCTGACCTTGGGATGCCCCACCTTGACCCAGCACCCTCAGGCATTCAGAGCCTGGGTTGGAGTCCCACCTCTGCCACAACCATACTGCGTGAGTCATCTCTGTGCCTCAGTTTCCTCATCTGCAGAGTGGAGGTCCTTGTGGCTCTATCAGGGAATGATCTTGATGGACCAATGTCCATCAAGTGGTGGATGTGCCTCTTTGAGGCAGATGGTAGGAGATGGTAACGTGGGGTCAATGAGAGCCACTCTGATGCCCACCAAGGACAAGGCCAGCTGTGTGCACAAAACATCCCCTGCCCAGTGAAGTCAAATAGGGGAATGGAGCAGATGTGGCTGTCTTAGCAATAGAAGGCAGGTGCTCGGTTTGAGGGGAGTCTCTTCCTCCAAGGTCGTGTCCTCCAACTTCCAGACCTGTGATCATTACTGGCTGACATTGTGGTCTCAGGTAGCCCAGCCAGATCCAACTAGTTGCTTAAGTCTCTCAGGACTGAAAGGGGTGGCTCTTCCCTCCAATCTCCCTCTGGGGACAGGACATGTCAGCAAAACCCAGCCTTGCCTAGTGATGAAAGGAAGCCCCAGGCTTTGGAGTCAGTCCTACTGGATTCAAATCCTGGCTTGGTCACCTCTGAGCTGTCGCATCGCCTCTCTGAGCCTCAGTTTCCCCCTCTCTGATAATAACAATAGTTCCTGTCCCCTGGGTGCTGGGTCTAAGTACTAGGTGCCAGGCTACATTTTATTTATTTATTTATCTGAGACAGAGTCTCGCTCCTTTGTGAGATGGGCCCTGGTCAGACCCTGTGGTGCAGGTGGTCTCATCCAGTCAGAATGACAGGGTTCAAACCCGAGCACACTACCTTGGGTGAGTCACTGAGCCTGTCTGAGAGCATCTGTCTGCTTCTCTGCAAAACGGGAAAATAATTCAGGCCCACAACCCACGACACTCTGAAACCCAGGACCCTGGCATCAAAGTTCATTTGTCAGCAAATGCAGCAGGCTGGGCATGGTGGCTCATGCCTGTAATCCCAGCACCTTGGGAGGCTGAGGCGGGAGGATCGATTGAGCCCAGGAACTGGAAACCAGCCTGGGCAACATAGCAAAATCCCATCTCTACAAAAAGTAGAAAAAGTAGCAGGGCGTCGTGGCACACACCTGTAGTCTCAGTTACTCAGGAGGCTGAGGTGGGAGGATTGCTTGAGCTTAGGAGGTCGAGGTTGCAGTGAGCCATGATCTTGCCACTGCACTACAGCCTGGGCAATAGAGCAAGACCCTGTCTCAAAAAAAAAAGGCCAGTGCCACACAGGCTCACATACTATTTATGGCCTTCACTCCACTTAGTGGGACTCTTGATACCTTTCATATAGAGTCGGGGGTGGGTGGTGCTGCTCCAGATGCCATGTGGAATGAAACATAGGCCGGGGGGTCTCCCTAAAATCTGCAAAATCCTCAATTCCACGTCACATCTGGCCCCAGGATTTTGGACAAGGAATTGTGGTTCTGTTGTACCTGGTCTGCAGGGTTGCTGTGGGAATGAAGTGGAATGATACCTGAGGGGTTTAGCACCCTGCCTGGGGTGTTACATTTCAGGAAACTGAGGCCTAGAGCTGGGGGTGCAGGGGGAGTCCCTGCTGGAAGTCATACAGCCAGCAGGTGCAGAAGCTGAGCCCGAAGACAGGTCTCCGGACAGCAAGTGCTTTTCCTGTGACAATCCTGCTGCATGGAGAAAACCAAACAGCAAGAAAGAGGACAAGGCGGCTTGCTGTGTGACCTGAGGCAGGTCTCCTGCCCTCTCTGAGTCTTGGTCGCCCCATTCACAGCAAACGAGGTAATGGACTGTGTGATCTCCAAGGGTCCTCCTGACCCTCACACTTTTGGATTCTAATTACAAGCAACTGAAGCATCCATTGGCAGACCATTGCCCTTGTCTGTTTCAGTTTTGAGGACATGAGGCGTGAGGTTCGGCCCAGTGCCAGGTTTTCCTTGGACGTGGGGAGGTGGGGACTCTGGGCACAGTGCTGCGAGACCACACATCATGTTCTTTGGCAGGTTGTTTCCTTTGCCTGTTTGTTGTGTAGGTAGGGGGTCTGAGGTGTTCACAGCCAGGTCTGAGGGGGTGGGAGGGGTGAGCTGGGCCGGCACCGCTGGGGCGGATGTGACAACTCAATTCTGTCAATTAGGCAAGGCGGGGAGAGGGAGCTCAGAGAGGTCACCAGTTACCTCCCTGGGGAAAGAGTCTAGACACAGGCTAAGAGCAGGGCCTGGAAGTCACACAGAACTACGTGCAAATCCCACTCTGCCACGTGACCCTGGGCAAATCACTTCCCTACTCTGGCCTCAGTTTACTCACCAACTGAATGGGGATAAGCACGGTAATTAGCTCAATGAACTGAAATGATTCACAGGGATAAAGCACACAAAGCACTTAGCACCATGCTGGGCACATAGTAGGTGCTCAGTAAAGGGTTCAAGACCTCCCAAAGCCATGTGGAAGGGCTGGATTCTGAATGACCAGTGTAGAAGACAGGGTGTTCTGCAGGATGACCGACTGGGTCTCTTGAGCAAGTCATATCATGGAGAAAAAAAGGTGTGTGTGTGTGTGTGTGTGTGTGTGTGTGTGTGTGTGTGTGTGTGTGTGTGTGTGTGTGTGTGTGTGT
>NW_012110919.1:20921407-20939128 GCF_000951035.1 Colobus angolensis palliatus | reverse complement strand
GGGCTGCTGTGCTAGATTAAAAGAGAAGCCAGGGCTGTAACAGCCAGGTGTGTGGTATTAGACAGGGTGCCGGACAGCTGGCCCAGCTGGAGGAAATGTGACTATAGCCTGGGCATTAGAGATGAAACATACTGACAGAGAAAGGTGACTGGAAACCAAAAGGGTAGGTAACAAAATAGCATGTACACGATGATCTCACTTTATCGAACAGCGTGTACACATGTACACACACATACATACACACACAGGGAAAGGTGGCAGCTGTTCATAGGGGTAATCTCTGTGTGGTAAAAACACAGTGCTTTGATGTGATTTTTGCTCATCTGTATTTTCTTTCTACAGTGTATAAACAGTTTTTGTAATAGTAAAAATATTATAATTTGAGAACTAAAGAGCTCAGACTCTGGAACCAGAGTGCCTGGCCTCAAATCCAGCTCTCTGCCCTTTCCTAGAAGACAGTAGGTGCTAACAGACAACCAAAGAGCTTGTCCAAAATTAGCTGGAAACCAGGAAGGGCTGGGGAAGGAAGCACCTGCGAGGTGCAGGCCCCTGAGCCAGGTGTCTTCTGAAGGGCGCTAGCTGAGGAAACAAGGAGGAAAACAGCCGTGGAGGAGAAGGGAGCTGACTGGGCCAAGCACAAGCGAAGGGCAGGGCCGGCTCCCCACCACGCTTGCTGACCTGGAGCCAGCCACCAACGCGACTGGCTGCCAGCAGGCCACAGGAACGTTCTGGGTGAGGAAAGACTCCTCACCAGGCCAGCTGTGTTGGCTCACGCCTGTAATCTCAGCACTTTGGGAGGCTGAGGTGGGCAGATCATTTGAGGTCAGGCGTTCGAGACCAGCCTGGCCAACGTGGCAGAAACCCCGTCTCTACTAAAAATACAAAAATTAGTGGGGCGTGGAGGCTCACGCCTGTAATCCCAGCTACTCAGGAGGCTGAGGCGGGAGAATCGCTTGAACCCGGGGGGCAGAGGTTGCAGTGAGCAAAGATGGCACCACTGCACTCCAGCCTGGGCAACAGAGTGAGACAGTGTCAAAAATAAATAAATAAAAAGGACTCCTCACTGACAGAAACGACATCAGTGCAATCACAGCAGCTACTCTATCTGGAAGGAACCACAGTATTTCCTGCCTACCTCCCGAAGTGAGACCCTTGCCAGAACCAGGGAATTCTCTGAGAACTTCAGGCTGCAGAGGCTGTGAGCGGTTGCAGCTAATGACTTCAAAGGCACTGCAGTTTCCCAGGCAAAGCAGGCGCCGGTGCTGTGACTGCCTCTTTGGAGAGGAAGCAGGGAGGTGAGAAAGCCAGTGCACGTTAGGTGTGTTTCTCCAACAGCGACCCAAGGGGTCTCAGCCCAGGGGCTTTGGACCATCTGGGCAGGGTGTCTTGAGCCAGCTCTGTGCACCATTCTGAAGTTGTGGGGCTCTGGGAGACACCCTTATCTTTTAGCATAAGACAGCTACGAGTATTTACTGAGCACTTACCATGTGCCACGCACTGTGTCAGGGGCCTTCTGTGTATTTTCTCACGGGATCCCCATGAGACCTCCATAGGTGGGTATGAGTCCCACTTTCCGATGAGGAAGCTGTGGCCTCCAGAGGTAAGCTGGCTTGCCCAGGGTCACGTGGCCAGGGGGTGGGCAGGGCTAGAGTGCTCAACCACCACAATGGCATGCAGAGATGACCTTGGAGTCATCTGGCTTGGTATCTTCAGCCCTGGCTGCATTTTATCACTTTTTAAAAATATTTTTTCGAGACGGGGTCTCACTTTGTTACCCAGGCTGGAGTGCAGTGGCACCATCACAGCTCACTGCAGCCTCCAACTCCTGGGCTCAGGTGATCCTCCCGCCTCAGCCTCCTGAGTAGCTGGGACCACAGGCGTGCAGCACCACGTGGTGCTTGGTCACACTTTAGAACCACCTGGGAGCTTTGAAAAGCTATCTATTCAAAAAGAGATACCGCTGAGACAGATGAACTCGAAACGCCTGGGGCGGGGTCAGGAATTCGCGGGTCTTTTAGAAGCTCCCCAGGTGGTTCAGAGGTGCAGCTCTGAGAGCGAGAACCATTGCAATAGGCGATGAAAACGGGTGAGTCACACGTGCCAACTGTCTACAAGGTAGCCAGGAGTGTGACACCAGGCCCGTATAGTGGCCGCAGTGGTGGCTGGGTTGAAAGGCTGCTCTGGCCAAAGCACACTGGCAGCCGCTTCACTGGAGTGTCGAGTTGGCCCCTGCCCCAGGAGTGACATCCTGTCCCCGAGGGATGAGAGAGAGGGCCTCGAGGAGCAAACAGGCTCTGGGGGTCTCAGCCTCTGCCCCCTGCACCCATCTCATAGCTGCTGTGGACATCTCTGGAAGACTGGGGAGGCTTCCAGGCCCACCTCCTACAGGCTGGAGGCTGGCTGGCTGTCAGCCAGCGCCATCACTGAGGGCACAGCAGCCTCCGGCCTGGTTGCTCATTCAAATCACGTGGGGAGGAAAACACGCAGGCCCGAGCCCCACCCCAGTCAAGTACATCCGAATCCAGAAAAACGAACCCGAGCACAGAAGGCTAAAACATCGCAGTGAGCCTGCACACTGAGGCGAGCCCATTAGACACACATAGGGGCTAAGAGCAGGCTCTGGAGTCAGTTTGAATCCGGCCTCAGATGCTGATGAGCTGTGTGGCCTTGGACAAGTTACTCGACCTCTCTGAGCTTCGGTTTCCTGGTCTGTAAAGCAGGGATGAGACTAGCAATGACACTGAGATCGGGGCAGAGATGAGAAGGGGTGATGCGTAAACACGCCTAGCCCACAGTGAACTTTCAGTATTAGTATTACTGCTTTATGTGGTGGGTTTTGAAGGGAAGGGGCAGGCAACAGCCATCAGTGATCTGGGGCCATTTCTACAAGTTGAGCTGGGGCATGCGTCCTCCCTTCACCCTCACGTTCCCAGCAGTGACCCCAGGCAGGGCCCAAGGCTGACCTGGGGGTGGAGTTCCGCTCCTGCTCCTCTCACCTGCCCCACGAAAACAGCAGGGAAGGGCGCCAGCTGCCCCCTAGTGGCCAAGGGCAGACGCGCACTGAATCGCTTTCACTTCATCCCGAAATCCCTGCGCAGGCCCCCCACCTTTCCACTCGGCCTCTTCGCAGGTCCGCGGCTCCGAGGTTCTGGCTGGCAAGGCGCCAACCACCAGGGTTTCCTGATGGACACTGGCATTTCAGAAAGCACCAAGCCGACTGCAATATAAAGTTCAAATAGGGCCGGTGGGGGATGGGGGGTGGGGGTGGGGAGTGCCAGGCACCGGGGCTATGAACATTTGAGTCTGTTTGCTCCATCCAGCCAGTTCATTTCAGAAAGGAAGGCATGCCCAGGAGCGGTGGCAGGTTCTGCTTTCCTGTCTTACACAGGTCTGTGCTCTCGTGGGTGCTTGGGATTCTGGAGCTAGGAAGCTCAACTTCTCCCTCTGCAGCCAGCAGCCTGGAGTTGTGCTGATGGACTGAGAGCCATGTTCCAGTCCCTCTCCAGCAAGGGCCATCCAGGAAAAGCCACCTTATCCCCAAGACACACAACAAAGTGACCCCAAACCCTTATTGCCCTCCATAGCTGAAGAGCTCCATGGAGGAAACAGCTGGAAAGGGGACAGGGACAGAGGAGGAAGGTGCTACTGGCCTGGAGTCTCCCTAGTCTGCTGTTGACACAAAATCTTTTTATTCCCTCTTTGCTTTCTTTTCCACAAACCTCTCAGGTACAGATTGGAAGAAACTGCACATGGACCCTGCCTTATTTAACCGGGCCCACCGCCTCCGGGACGGCCCCTGGGGGAGCCCCGTCCCGCTAGGTAGAAGGGGAGGCCGCAGCAAGTGCTGAGTGAGCTACCCAGACAGCAGGTGCTCTGGGAGGAAGGGGGGACAAGGGGTAGGGGAAGGCTTCCTGGAGGAGGAGGGGGAGGCCTGGCTCTGAGAGACGGGGGCGGTCCCTGCAGAGGGAGATAGAAGGCACATTTCTCTGGGAACCGGGCCCCAGCATCTGAGCATCCGACCCAGGCGGCCAGGGAGAACACAGGCCAAGGCAGGGGCCTGAAGCAGATGGGACTGTGGGAGCTTCGGGAAAGCAGCCCCTCTGTCTCAGGTCTGGAGCCTCAGAGGACCCTCCTAGGCCTCCTGCTCAGCTGGCTTCAGAGGATGCAGAGCGCAGACCATGCCTCCGTAGGTCCCACCGCTGGGACTGCAGAGCTCGGCCGGCATCACCAAGCGGCTGGGGCCTCTCCAGCAGTGTCAGGAGCTGGGCGCCCACTGGGCAGCACAGGGGCGAATTGCAGCCCCCAAAATAATCCAGAAAGGGGCATCTGGGTGGGACTGCAGTGTCGTGGGCTCCTCTCAGAGGCCATCCAGGGCTTGCTGGACTCGGCTGTCCAGGGAGGTGGCTGAGTGGATGGAGACACCGGGGGCACCGATGCTGGTTTCCCAGCAGTCAAAGCCACAGCTGGTCAGGGCCTGCTTCGTGGCCTCCACCTCTGGCTGCTCCAGCCCTGTGGGGACGGAAGGCAGGTCACCCTTGAAAACTCTGCTCTCAGGGAGAAGCTCATCATATTCAAGGCAAAAGCCCGGGCCTTCCTGCTGTGCCTTCCTGGCTGTGACCCCACCTGAGCCAACAGGCCCATGAGGCCTACGGTTACCAGCAGCCCCTCCGCGCACCGGAATGCCCAGCGTCGCACCCCCAGGGGTTTAGGGAGCAAGAATTAAAAACATGGGCTCTCAAGTCACAGGACTCGGCCTTGCTTTGTTCTGGCCATGTGGCCTCAGACAAGTGACTTTCCCTCTCTCAGTCTCAGTCTCCTCATCTGGGAATGGGAATCATGATGCCTCCCCCATGCAGACCCCAGGGAGGCTTAAAGGAAATAACGCAGGTAAAGTGCCTGGCACAACACCTGGCACAGCGGGCACACTCCAGAAATGTCAAGTTCCACCATCGTCATGGGCTCTGAACTAGGAACCAACAGTCGGGGTCGGCTGGAGTGAGGATGTGGCCACCTCCTGAGGCCTCGGAGCCAGCACGGAGGGTGAGGGGATGCCTGGAGCCCAAGGGGGCTCCGTGCAAAACAGAGGGAAAAAGAAGGATGAAGAACAGACAGGAAGAAATAAAGACAAAAGAGAAAGAGAAGGGAGACCAGGAAGGAGGGGACAAGGAGCACAGAGGGAAACTGAGACAGGTGGGAACGGTTAGTGCCTACCGTAGGCCAGGAGTGAGCCTGAGGGCAGAGGTAGGTGTCAGGTGGTTACTCGGTCTTGCTCTTTCCCCAGACCAATGGGAAGGAAAACCTTTTGTTCTGTAGCAAGATCAACCCCATCCTGACCACGTCAAGGGGTACAAGTGGGGCAAGGTGAGGCAGACATGGAGAGTGACAATGCCCTGGTTGCTTCCCAAGCTTGTGGGGACAGCCCTGATGACAGGAGCCCCAGCCCCAGCCCAGCCCTGCACCAGGCTCTCTAGGTGGACTTTCCTGCTTGAATCTGGGCAATGATCTTGCAAGCTAGATACTGTCATCCTTATTTTACCAATAAGGAAAGCAAAGACCCAGAGAGGTTAATTAACTTGCCCAAGGCCACACAGCAGAGCTGAGACCTGTTTCCAGGTCTCTTTTTCCTTTCAAGGGAATTCTCCAGGTGGACCCCTCTTAGGAGCCCAGGCTGACAGCCTGGCCCACCTACCCCCAGGATACCTGGCTTGAGGAGTGTGATGCCACAGCCGCCACCGCCTGCACCAGTCAGCTTGCTGTGAAGTCCGCGGGCCCTGGTCACCTGGCAGAGCTGGTCCAAAGAGGCGTGGCCCACACCAAGGGCATTCAGATGGTGCTGGTTCATGTCAATGAGCTCCTAGGGGAGAAGGTTCCATCTGTTCCCACTTGGCCTGCCTGAGGCCAAGGTCCTATGCCCACCCCTGAGCCTGCCTCATCCATCTGACAGTTGTTGGCTGGAGACAGCTAACAGTTTTGCCTACCTGGCACGCTGGCCCTCTCCACTTGTAAAAGAATCCTTCTCCCCTGCAGCATTTCTCATGGAGCTTGGGTAGAGCTGAGCATACCTTCACCACAGCACTGAGCACATATCCTAGGGCTGGTCACAGAAGCCTCTGGCACTGGTGACTGATCAGAGATGGGCATGTGGCCCAAGCTGGGCCAATCACAGTCCCCCCGCCCTCGTCCCAGGTTTTCTCTGACCCTTTCCACTAGAGCTGCTAAAATAATTAAATTCAGACACAAGTCGCCAAGATGACCTATCTTGCCACATGGTCAGAGATTACGTGCCAGATGGACAGATTCCCGACACAATGTTTCAGCCCCTGGATCGAGCTATACCTGAAGCCATTTACCTCTGGTCTTCTCAATTGGGAGCCAATACATTCCTTTTCTACAAAAGCCTGGTCGAAATGGATTTCTGTCATTTGCAAGACAAAAAGTTTCAAATAATATGCCTCCCTACAGCTGCCTTGGGGACTGGTTTCAGAATAAGAACTAGGTTTAACTCCAGCAAGGCCAGAAGCAGGGAAACAGCTGTTTTTCTAGGTTTCTTCAATTATGCAGGATAAACTTCCTGCTCTTTAAGGATCCAACAAGATGCATGTGGATGAAAAAATAAAACTCACAGCTTTCACTGCCCAGGCACCCAGTAGTTAGATTTCATTTAACCCACAACGTGCTGGGGCTCTAAGGATGGATGCCCAGCCACAGTCCTAGCCATCAGGAAGTAAAAACCACGGGGTTTGGAGTCAAGTAGGCCTGTGTTCGAGTCTCGGCTCTGCCCCTTCTTGGTCGTGTGTCCTTGGGCAAGGTCTTCTGCGCTGGGTCTGCCTCCTGCTTGTAAACCAGGGTCATAAGAGTATCTGCCTCAGCAGGGTGTGGTGGCTCACGCCTTTAATCCCAGCACTTTGGGAGGTTGAGGCGGGTGGATCACTTGAGGTCAGGAGTTCGAGACCAGCCTGGCCAACATGGCGAAACCCCGTCTCTACTAAACATACAAAAATTAGCCAGGTATGTTGACGAATACCTATAATCCCAGCTAGTCAGGAGGCTGAGGCATGAGGATCATTTGAACCTGGGAAGTGGAAGATGCAATGAACCAAGATTGCGCCACCGCACTCCAGCCTGGGCAACAGAGCAAGATGACTCTTTCTCCAAAAAAAAAAAAAAAAAAGTTATCTGCTTCTTTGCCCTGAGATGAAACAAGGTGAGTTTTCTGTTCAATGCCTGGCACAAGATATGTGCTATTAGTATTTTTATGGCTACCTTACCATCATCCCCACTTTACAAAAGGGGAAATAGAGGCTCAGAGAAGTGACTTGCCCACGATCACTGAGCTAGTAGGTACCAGCTGGCACTGGAAGGCGGGTCTGCCTGACATAAGCTCCTGTCTACCCTGCCTCTGAGAGCACTCCTGATTTTCCTCACTTCTGTGTGAAGCTCTGTTCTGGGGCACCTGGATCGTCTGTATACCAGGAGCTGCCAATCACTGAAACATCTCTGCGGAGGCCTACCTGGCTCTCCTGCGTGGGGACGGCCGGTTGGGCAGGGTTGGGGTGGCCCCCCACCAACAGCCTGCCTCATACCGCGCCCCGCGCCAAGCTCAGCACTTCTGACAAATGAGCTGACAGGCCTGATGGCCTGGTGGCAGCCCCGGGTGCCTCTCAGCAGCCCGATGGGCTGGATGTGAGAGAAGACTTCTGGGGGCCGCTCTCTGCGCCTGAGCGCCAGGTGTCACGTTGCCGAGGCAGGTTCCAGACACCTGTCACATTCTGATCCAAAATCTGTCAAGGATCAGATGACAGGTTGTGACACAGGAGAACAGTTCGCTGGTTTGAGTGCAAAGCTGTCCAGCAGCCGAGTTGCACATTTCAGCGGCTGCCACAGCCAAAAATACACACAATGTATAATCAACGTGCTGTTCTGTGGCATTCTCCAGGGGCTCGACAGGGTGTATTTTAGGCAGTATTCTATCATTATTAATTTCCTACTCGGGGAGGACTGCGTTCCCTCCTCTCTACGTGGAAGGAATTGAGAGCTAGGAAGACAAAGACTGAGGGAATGAGGGCAGAAACACAGGAATTCGATGGAGGCTCTACCCTGGCACATAGTAGGTGCTCATGACAGATCTGTTGAATAAAGGGACCGACAAGTCTGTCAGCTGGACCCCTGGCTCAGCCACTTACTAGCCAGATAACCTTGAGGGAAGTCCTTCTTCAGACCTCGGTTTGTACATCTGTGAAACAGGGGTAAGACACCTACTTCACAGGGAGGTGGGTGTGAGGATCAAGTGAAAAAAATGACTTGTAAAAAGCTTTCAGTGGCAGCTTCCACTCAGCACAGGGGCTACAGACTCGAATGCCCACAGGGGGACCGGGAGGCACCAGGCAATGACTACAGAGTAGGGGGGACTGTGGTGACATGGAGACCACACACCTCGCAAAGGGGTCCTCTCCTGTCCCTTTACTGATGGCTGCTGCAGAGCCACGGCAGCTGGGGGCCATCCGATCCTCTCACTCCGCAAGGGCAGCCAGCTGGCTAACATCAGCCCATATTCACCAGGCCAGCTAGACTGTGTCCAGGGGCAGCCGGGACCCTTTGCTTCCCTAAGCTCATGGCACACCAGACATTGTGTTTGTGTGTCACCCATAAGACTCCAAGTGTTCTTTTTTTTGTGAGACAAGGTCTCACTCTGTCGCCCAGGGTACAAACTTGAACTCCTGGGTTCAAGTGATTCTCCTGCCACAGCCTCTCGAGTAGCTGGGACTACTAGCATGCACCACCATGTCTGGCTAACTTTTGTATTTTTTGCAGAGACAGCGTTTCACCATGTTGCCCGGCCTGGTCTCGAACTCCTGGGCTTAAGTGATCCACCTGCCTTGGCCTCCCAAAGTGCTAATATTACAGGTAAGCCACTGTGCCCGTCTAATCTGAGCGTTCTTAAGACACTCCAGCGAGGCCACACATCCAGCAGAAGTGGAGCTGGGATTCACACACAGGCCTAACCACACCCAAAGTACGAGGTCACAACCTCTACACTAAAATTATGCAAATGGCAGTGGATGAGGTTATGATGATGAAAAAACAATTTTAGGACCTGTCTGACCCAAAGCAGGCAGTTGACAAGTAGTTGTTGAATGCACCCATGAAGTTAGCAATAGCAGGAGAGGGACCAAGTAAGAAGTCACCCCTGCACCGACAGAGCACTGTTATCAGCCACATCCCCATCTACCTACGTGGGCTGGAGCTCCTTAGACGTGACCCCAAACCTGTTCCACTGCACTTAGCACGAGCCAGGCCCTGACCTCCTTCCCTGCTCTCTCCTAATTACTCAGAATCACCTGGGAAGAGGCCTGAAAATAACATACGCTTGTGTGAAACACACAGACCTGGGCCCAGGCCAGGGGCTTCTGAGAGCATAGGCCAGAGGCAGGGCCTGGCCTCTATGTGCTGGCTTCCAGGGGATTCCGAGCACAGCCCGATTGCAGAGCCACTGCCTTGGACAGTGGTGTGGACTCAGTAACCCTGGTTCCTGCAGACAGCCTCTTACTTCCAGTACGAGGTACTGCTCTGGGGCTGGAGCCTCCCCCATCTCTCCCAGCACGCGCTCACACTCCAGGGAGATGGCATCTATCGAGGTCAGGAGTGGGGCCACAATCTCTGGGAACTAGAGAAAAAAAGAAGGAATGGCTGGTGAGGCCTAGGGGCGGGCAGATGCAGCACAGCTGCCCCAGCAGTGGGGTGGAGGGAGGAGGTGTTCCCACAGCCTGCGCCCATCCTCTGGGGAAACTGCCTCTCTTCTGGGCCTGGTTTTTGCCTTCCCAGCTGCAAAGTCAGTGTGTCTAACAAGCCCAATCACTGTTGTTTTCCTGGCCAGGCTATGGGCATGGATAGTACCTTCCTTTCTGCCAAAACCACCTTTCTAAGGGCCCCCAAGGCCCACCACACCCCCTAGAACCCATCAGCCAGAGGGAAACCTGGAAAACCCAGATGTAATTGTGTCCTGGCCACCCTGAAACCTGCCCGGGAAGGGAACAAGAGTCACCTTGAGCAGCCTGTTTCTGACGCCAGCCACGAGGGTCCTGGTATTGCGAGGGACTTTGGTGTTGGTCAGCAGGATCTGGAGAGCCGGCGGCCTGCAGGGTGAAGAGGAGGAAGGTCCACACTGAACTCAAGGTGGAAGAGCTGGGTCAGGACTGGGAGCAGTCCAGGAAGCCGCCCCACCCTGATACAGAGGAAGAAGGGAGGTACAAGAAGTGACACTAGATTGGGGGAGCATGGGACTCCCACTGCAGGCCACAGCTGTGCCTCCATCCCAGGCCCCTAGGCTTCTCGCTCCTTTATTCATTCAACTTCAGCTGGGGCCTACAACATACTAGGCACAGCTTGGCCTTGGGGCTGGGGCTGGGGCCGGGGCCGGGGCCGGGGCCCGGGAGGGGAGAGGGGAGAGAGGAGAAGGTCCGAGAAGGTTTTCCTGGCATGACGTGGACACTGAGAACTGAGGAAGGGTAAGAAGACACCAAAGCAAAGCTAGAAGGGTGAGAATTTCTGGCAGTTGGAGCAGCCTGTGTGAGCCTGGAGGTGGTGGAACCCGGCACAGTCATCCAGTGAGAAATTCAAAGTGGCTATGGAAGAGCACAAAGAGGGGCGGAGGCTCGCTTGCATGGGTCACCCTCACGAAGCTGGAGTTTTAGACCAAACAACAGGCCCTGAAATGGATCACCCAGAGGGAAGATGCCCAGCCTAGCTGATGCAGGCAGCGCCACGCATGGGCTTGGTAAATGCAGGGAGGACTGTCCTCAGCACGCTGAGCCCATTCTTGCCCTACCTTGATGGTGCCCGGACGAGGGGCCCTGGTCTAAAACCAGGTGTAGTTAGAGTCAGTCATCCCCTTGGCTGCCCCCTGGTGCACAGACGTGTCCCAGGCAGCCACGCTGAGCTGACTCTCTAGCATGACCCCGTGGTCCTCACCTGCCCCCGAGGAGCTGCGTAAATCTCTCCTAAAGCCACAATCCCAGTTGTCCTTGTAGTGTCCAAGCCAACATTTCTTGCCATCCAACCTGCCTTTCAGAGGACTGTAGGCTGGGATGGAGGGTGGGGGATTTGGATGAGCTCTGGCCCGAGACAGCTGGAGATGGGCAGAGCCCTTGATACCTTTATTCGCTCTCTTCACAGTTCAAGACTGTAAAATCCAATAGGGCTGGAAAGGGCTGCCAGAAACCTGCTTCATCTCACTGCCCATAAGCCCATGAAATTAATATCGATTCTCAGTCTTGGAGGCTGGCCCCCCTTTTCTTTTTAACTTTACAAAAGATGAACGTTCTATTTGGCTTTTCTCTTCCAAGACAAGCCATTCCTCAAAAGCGCAGCGCTCTGGGAGGCCGCATCTTGATCCACTTCACAAACAATGCATTTTTCCTTTACAGTGAGGCACCACGCATGGTTGGCGGGGGCCGGGGGGGAAGCTCCTTAAGCCATCCGTGGGATTAATGTGGAGTCCAGCCCCCAGCTTCTCTGTGAAGCCGCCATCTGCTCCCGTGGCACCCCACAGCAGGCAGCAAAGGTTGGTTTGCTCCATGCTCCCGTCCAGCCAGGCGGGAGGAGTTTGGGTGTTGCATCTTCATCTTTCCTAGACAAGTCCTCTGCAGACAGGCCTGTCACCAGCCCCACCAGATCCAGGGCTCATACGCCATCCAGCGGCCACCATTCGGGGGTAAGCCTGGTAAACGCTCCTGTGATCTGGGCTTGGCCATGGCCCCAGCCTCTTCTATTCTCCTCCCTCCCCCAGGCTGCTCACTCCGCTCAGCCACCCTGGCCTCCCAGGTACTGTGTGACATGCCAGGCAGCATGCTTCTGCCTCAGGATCTTTGCACCGTGCTTCCTCTGCTGGGGACCAGCCCCGCCCCCATAGCAGTGTGACTCATTCAGGTCCCTGTTCCATGTTCCTTCATTAGCAGCCCCTGACCCCCCATACAATTGGCCCCCCTTCCCTTTGTAGCCTCTGAAACTGCCTTGTTTCCTAAAGGTGCTTAAGATTGCTCTCACAGAGCAACTGATTTTTTCTCCTCTCCCAACAAAGGATGAGTTCCACGGAGGCGGGGCTTTGTTTTGTTCCCTGTGGAGGCCCCGGTGCTCAGCACACAGTAGGTGCTCAATGGTACTTGTGGAAAGGATGGATAAACTTGGCCAGCAAAGCTAAGCACTTCAGAGCCACCGCTTCTGATTGTATGTTCAGGATCCCCTTACATAAACGAGGAGCTGGAGGTCCGGGAGTAGTGACTTGCCCGCGGGCGCCAGGTGGCAAGTGGGAAAGCTGGACTCAAACCTAGGCCTGCAGACCCAGCGCCTCCACCCAGCACACCAGCAACGCCTGGCCATTGCCCCGCCCGCCCCGCCTTGGAAAGCCTCCTCATTCATCTCCTGATGCCCCAGTAGACCGTACACTCAGTGCCCAGCCCATGTCTTCATCAGTTTTCTAGCTCCAGGGCCTAGTCCAGTGCTTAGGTCACAAGTGGCTGTCAGGAGACACTGAAGGAATGAAATGCCACCACTTCCATGAATGATTCCCCAGGCCCGCAGCCACATCTATGACGCCGTCACTGTCACCCACAGCAGCTTCACAACCCTTCAGGTGTCTTCTGACGATTACAGTGACCGCGTTCCCCATCAGACCGTGGGCTCCTGAGGACAGGCCGGGGCCCAGGCATTTGAGAATCCTCCACACGATCCAGCTCTGGTTGCATGTGGATCCAGGGCAGCGGCAAACCAGCTTCCACCTGGGCCCCCGAGGCTCTTCTGGCAATGACTGCCGGAGCAGCCTGAGGAAGCTGGTCCACGCTCCTGCTGGCTTCTGCGGAGTGCAGAGGTCGGTGGCAAGGGTGATTATGCCTTCCAGGGGACACTGAGCAATGTCTGGAGACATTTTGGATGGCCACGCTGAGGGTGCTACTGGCATCTAGTGGGTAGGGGCTGGGGATGGCGGCAATACACAGGGTGGCCCCAGCACAAAGAATAAGCCAGCCCCCAATCTCAACAGTGCCAGTGCTGCCAACCCTGATGCACAGCCTTGGAAAGGGAGGCGAGGCTGAGCTGGGACAGGAAGATCCCAGAGAACCAGCCACGGCCCAGGTGTGGCGCTGTGGCAGGTTAGGTTACTGAGCCACTAATGGAGTGGCCCAGCTGGTGGGGGCTGCAGGCCAGGACCTGCCACTCATCCATGAAGACCACCCTGGGTAAAGGAGAGCCCCAGGACCCTTACAGATGCAAAAGGCCCATGGAGGAGGCAAAGCACCCTGGGACAATCACCACCCCACAACTTAATCGACGGCTTAGGGAACAGCCAAAAAGGCACCTGGCTCCCCTCTGCCATGTTTCATTCTGGGCACCCGACAATTCCACCGTGGGTGCAAACAACACAGGATGCTGAACTCGCACATGCACGTTTGTGATTCCAATGACTCCAGCGGGAAGGGCACAGAAACATAAAACAGGCTGAGAGTCTCCAAATGTCACTTCTGCTCCGAGTCCCTCCCAAGCCTCCCTCTGACTTCCATCCTGCCTCTGCCCTGCGTGCCTCCATCACGGTGACGCTCACATTGTCCTGTGGCGGCTTCTGTGTGTGTGTCTGGCCACAGCCCCCATGCAGACTGAGAGCCCTTGGAAACTGCACCCGAGCTTCATCTCTCCATTCCTAGACCCCAGTGCAGCATCATCGGGAACACAGGAAGTAATGGATTCTTGTTTACTAAGCGAATACAGGAATGAATGAATGAGCAGCTGAGGGTCTACGGGCACAGCCATGCATGACTTTCCTTTTCTGATCTCTCTGCAATTTAAAAGCTGAAGGGGAGAAAGAAAGACCAACTGCCAGGTCTTTCCCACCACCCCTCCTTCCTTGCAGCTAATGGACTGTGACGTCCACACTGGGGGACGAAGAGCCAGGGACACCTGCCTCCTATGGTACTTCCCAAAGGTGCAGAGCTCTGCCCCCTGCACACATCGATGCAGCCATGGCTGAATGTGCTGCTCCACCCCCAAGTTACCTCTTTAAGGATGAAATCTTCCCTTGTTGGTAACGGAGGGCTCCTCCTAAAGAGAAAAGTCAGCGGGTCAGAGCTGTGGGAAAAGCTAACACACCTGTGCTACTTGGGAGAGAGAGTGAACTTTGGGTTGGGTTCGTTTTGCCCCATTCAGGAAACAGGCTAAGTAACGAGTCAGCCCAGCTTCAGTTACAAAAGGTGCAGGAGGGCAAAAGGTCCCCGCAGCCCCACCAGGAAGCCCTCACCAGGCCTTGGATTCCTGCGTCCCCTCCTTCCGGACTGCCCAGCTTCCCCCGACAGGCCACATGCTGAATGTGGGGCTCAGGACACAGCATCTGGGCCCTGTAGGCAAGCGTCCTGGCCAGAGGGGAGGCCACCGGGCGGTCTGCAAACTCCACGGCAACGGCTCTGCATCCTGAACCTACAACTCCCCTGGCGTGGAGCTTCCCAGGCCCCAGTCCTACCCCCGAGATTCTGATTCAGGGGGTGTGAGGCAGGGCCCCAAGATTTTTCCCCATCCCCCCTAAAATAGGCAAATGCTATTTTTCCCAGAATCCGTTGATTCAATTCCTCCCAAACCAGCACAGACTCTTGGGCACCTACCATTGTAATAAGCATTTTTACAACAACAAAAATAAACCCGAGGCAGCACCTACCCCAGGTGCTGACAGCATTGTCCACTCCAGAGGGGTTCCCGTGAATCACTCTCTCCCCTTGGAAGGCCCACTTGTTAATTAGCTCCAGATCCTCCTTGGTCCACCTGAAGACACAGATGTTCATCTTTACTGTGGCAGTGAGGAGTGGGGCTGGGGAGGGGTCACCTGGGGCTGTGCTAGGGGAGGCCAAGGGGCACAGGAGCTGGGCCCTTGAGCTCAGAAAGAACAAGTCCAGTCTGAACCTCTCCAGCTACAGAGCGTGCTGAACCTGCCCTTCCCTCTGAAGCCCACCTGGCGCAGTCAAAACAGCCCGGGCTTTGGACTCCCATGGTCCTACTTTGCCTCTTTTTTTTTCTTTTGTTGAGACGGAGTCTCACTCTGTCGCCCAGGCTGGAGTGCAGTGGTACAATTTCGGCTGTCTCCTGGGTTCAAGCAGTTCTCCTGCCTCAGCCTCCCGAGTAGCTGGGACTACAGGTGCACGCCACCACACCCAGCTAATTTTTGTATTTTTTAGTAGAGACGGGGTTTCACCATATTGACAGGCTGGTCTCGAACTTAGCCCGCCTTGGCCTCCCAAAGTGCTGGGATTACAGGCACGAGCCACTGCATCTGGTCCCTGCTTTGCCTCTTACTAGCTGAGCGACTCTGAGCCTGTTATCTAACCTCTCTGAGCCTCACTCTCCTCCTCTGGAGAATGGGAACGCCACCCTCCTCAGAGGCTAGCTGCATGTGTGTCTAATGGCAAGGCGTCCACAAGCAGCAGGTGGCAACTGCCACTGAAACAGACCTCTGCATAAGCGCCCACACCTGAACCAAGCCTGCCTTTAAGAAGCACGGGCAGAGGTGTGACTGTTTCCCAGGGCCCTGCAAGTAGATCCAAAGCACGATTATTATGAATTCAAATCCCAGGAGCCCCAGACACCCCTAGGGGGGCCAGGCTGGTCCCAGCCATGTCTGGATCTCTCCCAAGCATGTGGCCTTACTGCCTTCCATGGACCACGTGTGGGCTCACAAACAGTTTAAGTGAACAGACCCAAAACACATGAGTATGGAACAAGGCAAAATGATCAGCTCCACTTCCCCACTCTTTGCTCTCGGCTTTTGTTTCCTTTCTGCAGATTCCCTTCCTCATGAAACAGAAGCTAAAGGTGGTTTTGTGACCTCTGAGAAGGATGTGGCTCAGTGGCAGAGGTATGGAGTAAGCAGTTAGCCTGGTTTTGTTTGTTTGAGATAGAGTTTTGCTCTTGTCCCCCAGGCTGGAGTGCTGTTACACGATCTCAGCTCACTGCAACCTCTGCCTCCTGGGTTCAAGCGATTCTCCTGCCTCAGCCTCCCAAGTAGCTGGGATTACCGGCGCCTGCCACCATCCCTGGCTAATGTTTGTATTTTTAGTAGAGACGGGTTTTTGCCGTGTTGGCCAGGCTGGTCTTGAACTCCTGACCTGAAGCGATCTGCCCACCTCACCCTCCCACAGTGCTGGGATTACAGGCATAAGTCACCGCGCCCAGCCAGTGAGCCCTTTTTGAAACCCATCCCACCACTGACTCGCTGGGCATCTGTGAGCAACCACTCCACCTCAGACCCTCAGTTTTCTCATCCATAAAACAGGGATAATAGTGTCTATCTGGCTGGGTGCAGTGGTTCACGCCTGTAATCCCAGCACTTTGGGAGGCCGAGGCAGGCGGATCACGAGGTGAGGAGATCGAAACCATCCTGGCCAACATGGTGAAACTCCGTCTCTACTAAAAAATACAAAAAATTAGCCGGGCGAGGTGGCGGGCACCTGTAGTACCAGCTACTCGGGAGGCTGAGGCAGGAGGATGGCATGAACCCGGGAGGCGGAGCTTGCAGTAGGCCGAGAACACGCCACTGCAGTCCAGCCTGGGCGACAGAGCAAGATACTGCCTCAAAAAAAAAAAAAAAAAAAGTGTCTATCTCACTGAGGATACTGAGATGGAAAAAACACACAAGTGCTTTGTGTAATGCCCAGGAGATAGGATGTGCTCCCCACAAAATAGGCCATCTGGGGTCACAGCGTCTGGGGGGCCTGGTTCAATCACTTATTTGCTGTGGAGCCCTGAGCAAGTCAATTACCTGCTCTGAGTCTCTTTTCTCATCTGCCAAACAAGGATTTTTATGGACGTGGCAACTCACACGGTAGCTGTGAGACTATGATTAATAATGAGTCAACATCAATTAACATACTAGATTAGCATGTGCCAAACATTGTGCTAAATGCTTTCTTAAATGGACCATTGAAAGATGGTCCATAATCCTCCCAATTGTGTCCTATAGGGAAGGTACGATAATTATCCTGCTTCTTACAGAAGCGGAAACTAAGGCTTGGATGGGTCAAACAGCATCCTGGAAATCACCGTGCTACTCACTGCTGGGTCAGGACCACATCTGCTGACTTGGAGCCCAAGCTCTTA
Source organism: Colobus angolensis palliatus (assembly GCF_000951035.1). NCBI lineage: Eukaryota > Metazoa > Chordata > Mammalia > Primates > Cercopithecidae > Colobus > Colobus angolensis. The sequence continues at coordinate 20,922,004 of NW_012110919.1, read as the reverse complement.
GCTACTAACTTCATGGTGCCAACAAGATACACTCATTCATTCAGCATTTATTGAGCAACTGCTATGCGCCTGTGACTAAGCCCCTAGTAGGAAGCAAAACAGACAAGGTCCCTGACTTCTTAGAGCTTAGAGTCTAATGGAGAAAGTGAAAGTGAGTAAGCAATCAGGATGCAAATACAAACAAATCCATGACACTGCAATATGTGATACAAAGCAGGTGTTTCTGTAAGAGTACTATGGGCTGAATTGCGGGGGTGGGGGTGGGGTGCTTGAAGGACAAGGGGAGCCAGCTGAGCAAGGTGTGTGTGGGGTGCATTCCAGACACACCGCCTGTGCAGCACTGGAACCACACCAGAGCTGGCTGGCCCTTTCCAGGGACCAACAGGTGGCAGCGTGCATGGGAAGAAGTGAGTGATGGAGGCAGGGGAAGGTAACTCAGGCAGTTGACCTAGCCCAGGGCCTGGCCCTCTCAACAAATGTGAGTCTTCCTCCTGCTCCACACAGTTTGTTTTTTAGGAGGCTCAGATTTGAGTCTTCAAAGGAGACTGGGCTCCAGTCCTTTCCGACTCAGAAACACGTGATGGGCGGGGCTGCGTG
>NW_012110919.1:20916353-20921237 GCF_000951035.1 Colobus angolensis palliatus | reverse complement strand
CAGAGCTTGCAGTGAGCCGAGATCACACCACTGCACTCCAGCCTGGGTGACAGAACGAGACTTCGTCTCAAAAAAAAACAAACGAACAAACAAAAACCAAGCTCAGAAAACAACAACAACAAAACAAGCCCAGGAAAGAGGACAGAGCTCTGCATTTAGGGGCCTCATCCACAACTCCTGGTCCCGGGACAAACGGCACAACCTCTGTGCACTGGGTGGCTTCTCAAGGCACGTTCTCCTAATGACAGAAATGGTCTGTGGGCAAGCCTGTCTCGACAGGCCTCACTGATTCACGTGGTCCCCCACCAGTAGGAACACAGAGAGGTGGCATGCCCTTCGTGGAGATGGCCCCGGAGGAGGAGAAATGCCCTAGTCTAATGGACACATCCCCTAATGTGGATTTCTCAGCACACTCTAGCGTCTTTCATAACCGTGCGGTAAAACTGGACAGTCACCCCTAGGGCACTGTCATTACCATACGGAGGACACTGTCCTAGCGTGAGTCAATGCAGAGGTGGGAGAGTTCATCTAACCCACTGCCCTCCAGATCTGGACTCCAGCTCTTTCTACCATACCATGGGCGCTTGAACCCAACAGAGCCAAGATGGGGGTGAGTAGAGGTGGTGGAGAGCAGGAGAGAAAAGCTCAGACTCTTGAGTTCAAATCCCACTCTGCCAGCACTAGCTGTGTGGCCCTGGGCCAGCCATTTGACTTCTCGGGGCTCAGCTTCCTCATCTGTAAAACGGCCATCAAGACCCCTTCTACCTCACAGGGTGGTGGTGAGGTCCCTATGACAGAAGCCACGCCCCCGTCCTGCCGCGTGGGAGGGACACTGGCCAGGTGAGGACCATGGTTACCTGTTGACGCAATCTCCATCCTTCAGCGGGTTTGGGATCTCCTCGCACACAGTCAGGAGGGCCGCTGCCAGACACACCGAGTAGGCGGCACTGGAGCCCAAGCCCGCCCCGTGGGGCAACTCTGACCACACTACGATATCCAGGCTCGGCAGGGCCCTGAAACACACCAGGGTGCAAAACGTGACTCTCCTACAGGGCAGTGGGATGCCAGCACTGAACCAGGGGCTGGGACTAGGCCTGATTCCAAGCATCTGGTCCAGTTTTCTCAACTGGGGGAGACTTCACGACCCCGAATGTATCCCTACTGAACATCAGGAACTCATGGTGAATCAGACAACTAGGAAACAGGTACCAAGTTCATTTAAATCCCTGGGTCACCCAACCAGAGCCCTTCCCAGAAGCACCTGGCAAGCCGTCAACCCCTTTCTCCCACCTCCTTCCTGTGCTCACATGCTAGGCGTTTCTGTGAGCCTGCTCTGAGCACAGGCTGGCCCCTCTGCCTGCAATAGCCTTGCACCTCCTTATCCCCCAGAGAAATCCCTACCCATCTTTCAAGGCCTTATCAAACATCGCTTCCACTGTGAGTTTCCCTAGCTACCCACAAAGACCCTCCTGGCTCCCCTTCTAGGACCTCCTGCACGCCCTCCCTCCACCACGGCCTCATCACAGCACGCTAGGATTGTGTGTTCACCGGGGGCCTCTCCCGCCAGACGGTGCTCCCCAACCATGTGTAACGTGGCTCTGCTTTTGATCACCAGAAAGGTCCGAATCACTACATCTTACATGTATTTCCCCCAAGTGAGAACTGTCAAACTTCGTGTTTGGTAATTTCCAAGAAGTACTTCTCCCATTTCCTAAATACGAAAATTGCAATACTGAATGTGTGTCTCCAAATTCCACGCACCCACCCCACCCAGACTGGAGGATTCTGGAATGCCCTTCACCCACTTAAGGGGACATGCCTCTCAAGTTGAAATTCTCCTTTGGACAGCAATTATCAGGCCATTTCCAAACATGTCCTGAGCATAGGGCCTGGCCACTGAACCAGCATCTGCTGCTCAAGGGAAGGGCTGCCCCTTGAGGTTTTCCCTTTGGGTTCTGGACAGAAAAAAAAAAAACAGAGGGGCTGGTTGGGGCCGGGTGCGGTGGCTCATGCCTGTAATCCCAGCACTTTCAAAGGCCAAGGCAGTTGGATCACATGAGCCCAGGAGTTTGAGACCAGCCTGGGCAACATAATGAGACTCCATCTCTACAAAAATTTAAAAATTAGCCAGGCATGGTGATGTGCACCTGTGCTCCCAGCTACTTGGGAGGCTGAGGTGGAAGGATCACTTGAGCCTGGGAGGTCAGGGCTGGAGTCAGCTGAGATCATACCACTGCGCTCCAGCCTAGGCGACAGAGAGATCCTGTCTCAAAAAAAAGGCATGCCATATATACCATGTCTGGCAGGGTGCCTGGCATGTGGTGAGGACAGCCAATGGCTGCTGCTCTAGAAGAGAGCATGTGCATTCTCCAGCAGCAATGACAGAAACCCTTCCTGTTTCTCCACGGGAGGCTGAATCTGGACTCCCTCCCCAGACCACGCACACACCTCTGCTTCCGGCAGATGGACAGGTATAAGTAAAGAAAGGCCAGCACAGCCAGGCTCTCGGTGACAGCACAGTCGTCAGGCAAGCCTGCAACCTCCTTCAGCTTCTCCACTAGCTCTGGGGTGGGTGTTGTGATATCACCTTGCTCTGTTTCACAGGCAAACAAGCAAACACAAGTGGGTGAGAGGGCCTCTGGTGTTTTATAAACAACAGAATACAGAGAGTCAACTAGTCACTGGAATCGGAACATGGATGGACATGAATTTATGGTCTGAACACCACACCCAAGTCTGTTCATTGGCTTTAGGCAGACTTAGTTTGAGTCCCAACTGTGCCATTTACTAGTCATGTGACTTAACCTCCCTGAACCTGTTTTCCACCTTGGTAAAACAGGAATAACAGCAGTGCCTCTTCACAAGGTTGTCATGAATGTAAAGTTAAATAGGGCGTGTAAACTTTTTAGCACAACACCTGGCATGTAGTAAGTGCTTGATTAACAGTAGTTTTAAGGCCAGGTGCAGTGGCTCACGCCTGTAATCCCAGTACTTTGGGAGGCTGAGGTGGGCAGATCACTTGAGCCCAGGAGTTTGAGACTGAACTCTGGGCAACATGGCAAAACCCCAACTCTACAAAAAGTACAAAAACTAGCCAGGCATGGTGGCGCACACCTGTGGTCCCAGCTACTCGGAAGGCCGAGGCAGGAGGATCGCTTGAGCCCAGGAGGTCGAGGCAACAGTGAGCTGTGGTTGCACCACTGCACTCCATCCTGCATGACAGAGTGAGACACTGTCTCAAAAAAAAAAAAAAGTAGTCTTAAAACAAACACACAGACACACAGAGAATGCTGGCTCAATCACACAAGGGCCTAGGTTTCTCCTTCCATTGTATAAAACCAAAAATCAAAGGAGTATTAAGTTACCACCCAAAATATCTCCCTCCTCCAAAAGATAATCATCAGGAATAGGACAGTGTAAATGCGAGGCGTTGCCTGGGCAGAAGGGGAGGGTGAGGCAGGTTTTTCCCAGGGATGTGCAGGAACCTGGGCCACTTTCCTCTGAGACACTGAGAAGGCAGAGCCAGTCTGGCCAGCTTACCTTGACAAATCACTCGCTGAGCCTCAGGTCAGATTCTCAAGGGACTGGGAAATGGAATTAGGCGTGCGTGTCTTAGGAAATTTCGGGCACCGGTTAAGTGCTGGGTAAAATATGTGTTGAGTGGATTAATGATATACTCAAATGGCCAAGTCATGACATTATTGAGAACCCGGGTATTTCAGAGCTCTGTAATCGAGATGGAACAGTTGTTAAGAGCCTGGATGTTGGGGCTAGGAGAAACCTAGGTCTGAATCCTTTCAGCATCACCAACAAGCGTAACCTGAGCCACTGGACCACTGAACTTTAATTTTCAAATCTGTACAATGGGGATGAATACCACCACCTATTCCCAGGGAATGCTGGAGAATTCTAAGTGTGCTAACATATGTGAACACACTTAGTGCCTGGCACGCATAAGTGCCCAATAAGTGCTCACTGTAGTAGCAGGGTGCAGTGGCACGTGCCTATATTTCCAGCTACTCAGGAGGCAGAAGGAACACTTGAGCTCAGGAATTTGAGACCAGCCTGGGCAACATAGTAAGACCCTGCCTCTAAAAAAAAAAAAAAAATGTTCAATATTTATGACTATCAGCAGCAGGGAGCAAAAGGACACTGAACAAAATATGATAGATCTTTGCAACCTAGAAGATAGTGTGTCTCCCACGGCTCCACAACTCACATGCCCTTACCTACATACTGCACCTGTGTCGCACCCCTAGTGCCCGCCTCCAGTGTCGTCAGATCCTCACGGCAGCCCTCAGTCAGGAAACATGTCTCTGCTCCCAGGCCCAGAGGGTGAAGTGACCTGCCCAGGTTCACCAAGGGAGTCGGAGTGGTCCGAGACATGTTGCCCCACACCTGGCTGCTTCCACCCCAAGCTACTGACATACACAAGTTGCAGCTGGTTCTCATGGGACACTTCTGGTCTGGCTGGGTGGCCCTGTGTACTACGGAAAGTAAGTTCCACGTGTTCTGGCTGGAATGCTCCAGATGCACGCTCTAAAGGAGTGCCTCTTAACTGAGGCGTCCCCAGAATCGTCCAGGTAAACCCTTTCAAAAACTCCTACCACCACTACCAACTCCCAATAAGACAGGGGCAGAGCCAGAGGTCCATCTGTATTGGTAAAAACAAAAACAACATCCACAATCACAAAAACTCCTGGGTGATTCCAAGATATGATGAGGTTAAAGAGTGTTGCTCTAGGCTGGGCGCGGTGGCTCACACCTGTAATCCCAGCACTTTGGGAGGCCAAGGCGGGTGGATCAAGAGGTCAGGAGATCGAGACCATCCTGGCGAACATGGTGAAACCCCGTCTCTACTAAAAATACAAAAAAAAATTAGCC
>NW_012110919.1:20893374-20915203 GCF_000951035.1 Colobus angolensis palliatus | reverse complement strand
CTCCAGCCTGGGGGACAGAGCAAGACTCCGTCTCAAAAAAAAAAAAAAAAAAAATTACAATGTCCCAGCATTGACCATATCTTCCAATAATAAGCATAGGTAACTTTTACTTTTATTAATTTTTTTTTTTTTTGAGATTGAGTGCAATGGACAATCTCGGCTCACTGCAACCTCCGCCTCCCAAGTTCAAGCAATTCTCCTACATCAGCCTCCTGAGTAGCTGGGATTACAGGCGTGTGCCACCACACCCAGGTAATTTTTGTATTTTTAGTAGAGACAGGGTTTCACCGTGTTGGCCAGGCTGGTCTCGAACTCCTGACCTTAGGTAATCCGCCTGCCTTGGCCTCCCAAGGTGCTGGAATTACAGGTATGAGACACTCTCTCTGTCGCCCAGGCTGGAGTGCAGTGGCGCCATCTCGGCTCACTGCAAGCTCCACTGCCTCCTGGGTTCATGCCATTCTCCTGCCTCAGCCTCCCGAGAAAAGTGAGCCCAGCCTACTTTTATTAATTTTTAATTATACAAAACGCCAATATATTCTCCTCATTTAAAACATGTGTCCCTTTGTCTACTCTCTGGCCCCAGGTCTCTCCCAGGAGAACTAATCGCCACAGCCAATCTGATGTCTATGTCCCCGAGACCTTTTCTATCATTTATATACATATTTATACTTAAATACCTATGTTTGCTGTTTTGCATTTTTTTTCACTCAACAATAGGCCTTGATGATCTGTCCACAACAGCCCACAGAGATCCGATGCATTGTTTTACACTTTTAAATTAAAAAAAAAAATAAGTAAGTGAAGCTAATTTTATAAGGTCAGGGTAGAAAGCACATTGGAAATAGCTGGCCCCTGGCTCCCTTGGGGACAGCCTGGAATACCTGGCCAGCTGCCCTCTCTGTAGGCTCTCACCACCTCTGGTGAGGCTCTTACCACACCTGATTTCTCCTCCTTGCACTCACCCAGAAAGCTTGTGTCCAGTAGCTGAAGCCTGGCCACGTCCCAGGCCCACTTGATACCAATGTTGGGTAAGCTGAGGTCCACTTTCCCATTGCTGTGGGGTTGAAGCCGGAGAAATGTTCTCAAGTTCAAGGCTACAGCCAGTGCTACCTATAGAATAAAGGACAAAAGCAATAAGCCTGAGGGTGAGTGGCAAAGGAGCCAGGGCCCACATGCTAACAAGAGAGCAAACATGAGCACAGAGGCCACTTCCAGCCATGCCCTTGCCAGACACTGCTAATCAACTTTGGCATGCTCTCCCACTAAGCCTGGGGACAGCCACTATCGATCAACTAAAAGTTAACATCCACTTTGCCTTCTTCCTGCAAAATTTCACAAGTTCTCAACACCAAGGAATCACTTCCCCATAATCACCATGTTTCCAATGAGAAATATAAGAACATAAAGAATAGCAGTGAGAGACCAGGTGTGGTGGCTCACATCTGTAATCCCAGCACTTTGGGAGGCCAAAGCAGGAGGATCTCTTGAGCCCAGGAGTTCGAGACCAGCCTGGTGTCAAACCACGTCTTTACAAAAAAAAATAAAAGAAAAAATTAGTGGGGTGTGGTGGTACACACCTGTGGTCCCAGCTACTCGGGAGGCTGAGGTTGGAGGCTGCAGTAAGCCGTGATCGCAAGATTGCGCTCCAGCGACAGAGCAAGACTCTGTCTCAGGAAAAAAAAAAAAAAATAGCAGAGTGCAGCAGGAGTAGAACCTAAGACAGACTTAGGTTCACATCAAGCTCTACCAAGGTGTATAGGACTTGGATGAAGTTACCACTTCTCTCCTAAGCCTTGGTTTGCACATTTGTAAAACAGGATAATAAAAGAGTATGCCTTGGGGGTAAGGGTAAAATGAGATAATGGATGCTTCCGACTCCTTTGCTAGATCATCCTTCCAGCTTCTCAATGTCTTAGCGCCCTGGAGCTCAGTTCTCAAACCACTTCCTTCTGCATCAAAGCTCACTCCTAGGTGATCTCATTCCACTCATAGGGCTTTATATATCACCTTTTTGCTATCATACCGAGTGAGCCCCGAGAATCCCTTCAGTGGGCATAAGATATCTTTTCCTTGCCTGGCTGGGGAGAAACTGTTATCTCTGATCTGCTCCCAAGCTGTGCTTCAGGTGTCCTGCAAAATTAGTATCAGGGAGAAGGGGTACCTAATCCTTAAAGGCTCTAACAGCTTTGTACCTTGCCATGTACCACGGCATGTTCTCCATGAAGGATGACTTTCCCTGGAGCAGACACCAGTAGGACTTCTGACAACATGGCTCCTGGGAATCCTAAAAGGAAAAGCCAGTGAGAAGAGCAAAGATCTCCAGATGTCAGGACCATCAGGAAGAGATCTTAGAACACCTAGTTCAAGCCCATCATAATAACAAACAAGGAAGTTACCGTCCAGCACTCGCTACGTGCCAGAAAGGCAATGCAGCAGTCAACTGGACACATCCAACAGATCTGGGTTCAAATCCCAGCTATTCCACTCCCCAGTGATGTCGTCTTAACTAACTCACTTAAATGGCTATGAACCTCGGTTTCCCCACACGTTATATGGAGAGAAAATAACCGTACCTACCTCAGTGGATGTTAGGAAGGTTAAATTAACTCAAGGGAAACACTTAGCAGTGTCTGGCACCTACTAATCATTCAATTACTGAGAGCTACTTATTACTGGCTCTGTTCTTCGTTTCAGCTTTTACAACTACTACTATTGAAGGTAGAAATTACGTGAAATCATGGAGCAGAAAGAACTCTCTGCTGGACATTTAGGCTGTTTCCAATGTGTCACAGTTATAAACAAGGCTACAGAAAACACCCAGTACGCCTCGTTCTGCACACTTAAATGAGTATTTCTGCAAGACAGAGTCCTAGAAAGGGGCCTGCAGAGTCTACAGGTGTGTGCAATTTACACTTTTATAAATAACGCAAAATTATCCTCCGCTTAAGGTTTTACGTCGATTACCTTACGCTAAGATTCAAGTGCACTACGAGCTAAGTACTATCGTGATCCCCATTTCTTAGAAAAACTGAGGCTCAGAGCGGGGAATCCCCTTGCTTGTCCCAAGCTCAAAATGACGACTGTCAGATTGAGGTCGGCGACCCCTCGGGGCTGACTCTCAGAGCTGGGGAAACTGAGCCACAGAAGCTGGGCGCCTGGCTCAGGGTCGTCCTGGGTCTAGGACCTCGCGCCACCCGGCCCCGCGACCCCGGCCTCTCACCTGCCGCCGCCGCGGCCGCCGCCCCGGCTGCCGCCACCCCGCGCCGGAGCCGGAGCAGCTCCCAGACTCCTGCAGCCTAGAGCGCCCGTGCCTCTAAGGGGAGGAGGCCTGGGCCTTCAGCCCAGCCAATCAGAGTGCGCGAGTCTGGAATGCCTTTACCAATAGGCTTGAACATTGGTCAATAGGTGATGCAGCCAAGCCGGCACGGGTTTTCCCGCCCCACTCCTTCCGTCAAACCAATGGGAAACAAGCCTTTGGGAGTGTCCCGCCCTGGGACGAGAACCTCGAACCAATGAAAATTGACAGCTGAGCGGTGGCGCGGCCAGCTGTGGGTGGAGTCACTCCGGGGCCTGGACGGGCACCTGGCAGGGTCAGCTCCCGTCAAGAAGCTTGGCTGATGGCTGTGTGGGGCCTGGGGAGTCGTCTTGGCCTGCGCGGATGCTTCGGCGCCGCCAGGCTCCTGTATCCCCGTTTCCAGAGCCGCAGCCCTCAGGGCGTGGAAGACGGGGACAGGTGAGTGGCTGGCGGGAAGGGTAACTCGAACACCTGCTTTGAATCGTGGTGTCGTCGTCATGGGTACGTCACACCGTCGTGAGGTCACCGCGGCACCCCTCCGGTGACATCTCCACGCTGTCCTGACGTCACCGTGGCAACGTGGGCCACGTGGGCGCCAGAGACCTGGTAGTCTTTGCCTAAGTCCCAGTGAAACCCCGCTGTCATCGGGCAGGGCATGGCATATCCCGTGTGGGCCAGCAGGGCTCTCGACTCAGATCGTGACCAATTTCCATAGCAGTTTATCCCCCAGGTCCCAGATACACCAGCGCCTTCTAAAGATGGCTTTCCTTATATACCTTGAAACTTGCACCCAACCCAGACCTCAGAACCTCTAGAGTACCGTGGATTAATAATGGATTAATTTAGTTCACAGATCCAGGAAATTAACCTTCGAATGGCCTTGTAATGTCACATTTTAATTTTGAGCTATGTCATCGAGTTGTTTACATTGTTATTTGAAAATGCCACTTTTTGAGCTGTATTTTGGCAATTCTTCATCTCTGAGTACACTCGAAGCCTCATAGTATGGAAGTGGCTCAGGCTTCTTTTCCTGCAAGAGGCCCTAAGTTGGTGGAGTGCAAGATAAGAATTTGGGTAGGATAGAGTTAAGAGTCCTAGCTACTTGGGAGGCTGAGGCAGGAGGATCCCTTGAGCCCAGGAGTTCAAGACTGCAGTGAGCTATGATCATGCCACTGCACTGCATTCCAGCTTAGGCAATAGAGCAAGACCTTGTCTGTAACAAAATAATCATAGGCCAGGTATGGTGGCTCACGCCTGTAATCACAACACTTTGGGAGGTTGGGGTAGCCGTATTGCTTGAACTCAGGAGTTCAAAAGCAGCCTAGGCAACATGGTGAAACCCGTCTCTACAAAAAAAAAAAAATTAGCTGGGTGTGGTGGTATACACCTGTGGTTCCAGCTACTGGGGAGGCTGAGGTGGGAGGATTGCTTGAGCCCGGGAGGCAGAGGTTGCAGTGAACCTAGATCGTGCCACTGCACTCCAGCCTGGGCGACAAAGTGAGACCCCATCTCAAAATAATAATAATAATAATAAAGAAAGAGTTTCAGCAGGATAGAAGTTACAGTTTGTGCTCTGGTCTAGGACAGTTTTGAGCATCCCACTCCTGCCTCTTCCTGGATGATCTAGGAAGGTGAGTCTCATCTGATCTACAGTTTCCTCCTGAGTAAAATGAAGAGAATAGGTGGTGGCTACCTTTGAGGTTGTGGAAAGATTCCAGGATAATTCCAGAAGGTAATGCCTGTAAACTGCTTGGCACAGTGCAGGGACAATGGCAAAGGATCAATCAAGTCCTTCAGCAAATAGGTATTGAGCCTATGTTGAGCAAGGCGTTACATCAGCTACTGTACACACTGTCACCCAGCTCTGGTCTTGCCCACAAAATGTTTGCTATTAGAAGGGATCTAGGGGAAAGAAATCAATAGATGACCATCTAAGCAGTAAGGGGTAAGTGCTGTCTCTGAGGTTACCAGCAGCAAGCTGGGACCTACTGAAGGAGCTAACCCTCTGTGTAAGGAGCTGACCCTCTGTGTAAGCTCACCCTCTGTGTGACCCACTCACCAGATACTGATGTTTATTTCTCATTAGGCCACAGCCTTCCTCGAAGACACCCAGGATCCCCAAGATTTACACCAAAACGGGAGACAAAGGTAGGGTGGGGACAGGTGAAAAACGCAGAGAAATACTCACAGCATACACCATTTTAAAGTTCTTCCAAATTCTTTGCGGCCACTTAAAAGTATAATATGTGACCAGGCACAGTGACTCATGCTGGTAATCCCAGCACTTTGGGAGGCCCTGTCGGGAGGCCAGGAATTTGAGACCAACCTGGCCAACGTGGTGAAACCCCATCTGTACTAAAAATACAAAAATTAGCTGGGTGTGATGGTGCACACCTATAATCCCAGCAGCTACTTGGGAGGCTAAGGCAGGAGAATTGCTTGAACTTGAGAGGCAGAGGTTGCAGTGAGCCAAGATCATGTCACTGCACTCCAGCCTGGGCGACAGAGCGAGATGCTGTCTCAGAAAAAAAAAAAAAAAAAGGTCTCAGGGAAAAAAATATATATATATATAATATGTGACAGATCTCAGTATACATTACAAAAATGTTATGTGAAATGAAAAACACTCGAGATATTAAATGACAAAAGCTTGAATCTGTCTGGATAAGGATGTGCATATGTATGTGTTCAGGTATGTGTAGAGTAGTCTGAAAGGTTACACCTGGGATTGTTCTGGGAAAGAAATTAAGTTGTCAGAGGGGAACAAACAGAAGGACTTTCACTATTTATATACTTTTATTCTATTTTATTGTTTTTTATAATGAGTATATATCACTTTAATAGTTTTTTAAATGCTAGAACATGTTATATAGAAAAAAGTAAGATGCAGAAGAATGTACTACTATGATACTTTTTTCTTTTTTTTTGATACAGGGTTTTACTCTGTCACCCAGGCTGGAGTGCAGTGGCCCAGTCACGGCTCACTACAGCCTCCACCTTTCAGACTCGAAGTAATCCTCCCACCTCAGCCTTCTGAGTATCGGGGACAACAGGCACACATCACCATGCCTGGCTAATACTTTTTAATTTTTTTTGTAGAGATGAGGTCTTGCTGTGTTGCTCAGGCTGGTCCTGAACTGCTGGGCTCAAGGTATCCTCCCACCTCAGCCTCCCAAAGTGCTCGGATTACAGGAGGCATGAGCTACCGCACCCAGCCAGTATACCATTTTTTTGTAGTATAAAAACATGCAGATCACTAGTATGTATTGTTTTTTGGATATATGCTTGTATAGTAAAAGTATAAAAGCATGCACGGGACATACTCAATGCCACTGAAGGGTAAACTTAAGAAGGGTCAAAATGGCAAAATTCTGTTATGTTCATCTGTTACCACAATTAAAAAGAAGGAAGAGGATGTTGGAAAGGACTTATTATAGAGTTGGGCTTCTGTTGGGTGGTTTGGGGGAGGATTCAAGGAAGTGGGGCTTTGCTGTGGATTGAATCCTGTTAGGAAGCAGGGCTATTTCTGTAATTGGGTATCTTTTTTTGTTTTTCGAGACAGGGTCTAGTTCTGTTGCCCAGGTTGGAGTGCAATGGCATGATCTTGGCTCACTGCAACCTCCACCTCCCAGGTTCAAGTGATTCTTATGCCTCAGCCTCCCAAACAGCTGGGACTACAGGCATGCACCACCATGCCCGACTAATTTTTTCTGTTTTTATTAGAGACAGGGTTTCACCATGTTGGCCAGACTGATCTCGAAGTCCTGGCCTCAAGTGATCTGTCCGCCATGGCCTCCCAAAGTCCTGGGATTACAGTGTGAGCCACCGCACCCAGCCCGTAATTGGGTATCTTAATAATTTGTTTCTAGAAGACAGAAGGGACAAAGAGGTGCTAACGCTGTAATGGATAAAGATGTAACAGCCACTCACATTAGCCAGGGAAGGGGGATGTTTGATCATCTTTTGGCGTTTGGACAGTCATCTGTGCTCAGACATTGTTCCAGAGTGGCCTTGTCTTGGTCATAGTCATAGAGCGACCTGTCTGACGATTTTTTGTGAAATGTTTTGTGTTCAGCAGAACACCACAGTCTACCTGTGAGTGCCAGGCCAGCACCTGGCAACCCCAAAGCCTGCCCAATAGCACAAACCAGCTCCAAACTGTCAGGGGCAGTTTTCACTTTCTCAGAGGTTGGGGGAGAAAGGCAGGGACTGTGAGCTAGGCAGAGACACAGAGGACTTTGACGTCCTGTGAAATATAATGGTAATGTATATATGATATAAAATATATAACATGTTTTATTTCTTTATCAGGATGGTTAGTGTGTGATTTTTAAGTTCAAAATAAAAGCACATCAGGAAAGAAGTGAGGATAGTGGCTAACCCTTGGGGAGTGGCAACTAAAAGGGGGTACATGGGGGCTTTCAGGGTGTTAGTCATGTTCTGTTTATGAAGCTAGGTTCTGATCACGGAGGTATATTCAGTTAGTAGTAATTCACCAACTTGCACACTTTTGATTTGAGTACTTTTCTGTGTATAGGTTATACTTCAGGTTGAAAGTTCTTTAAGGGGTGGTGCGGTGGCTCATGCCTGTAATCTCAGCACTTTGGGAGGCTGAGGCAGGTGAATCACTTAAGGCCAGGAGTTCAAGACTAGCCTGGCCAACATGACGAAAACCAGTCTTTACTAAAAATACAAAAATTAGCCGGGCATGGTGGTACACACTTGTAATCCCAGCTGCTTGGGAGACTGAGGCATGAGAATCACTTGAACCTGGGAGGCAGAGGTTTCAGTGAGCCAAGATCATGCTGCTGTACTCCAGCCTGGATGACAGAGGGACAGTTCAAAGAAGAGAGAGAAAGTTTTTTAAAAACTTGAAAGTTAAAACAAACAAACAAACCAACAAAAAAAACCCAGCATATCAGGAAAGCAGAATCTTAATTTGGGTGGCTAAACATTTTTTCCACAGGGTTTTCTAGCACCTTCACGGGAGAAAGGAGACCCAAAGACGACCAAGTGTTTGAAGCCGTGGGAACTACAGATGAATTAAGTTCAGCTATTGGGTAAGAGGAGCAAGATTGGCCTTGAGGTTGCGTTTGAGTCGAGTATGGGTAAACGTAATGAAAGTGAAGCTCCCACGCGTGCTGGACAGCTGCCTCAGAGGTTGTCAGCCCTTATTGAACTTTCCTCAGCGCTGAAGCACAGGCTGGTCAGCTCCACAAGGCTGCAGGGCTGCAGACTCCTTTCCCTTCTGGCCCTGCCTGTGCCTGCATGGCCTCTGGCCCATGCCATGTGAGCTGCCTCCCTCTCATCCCTCACTTTTCAGGTGAGCCTGTGCGTGCCACTGAGGTTAGTATATTGAGTGAAAGAGGTGAGTCAGTATAATGCGCGGTACATCCAATGTGATCCCTTTTGTGAATGTTGTTTTTTACATAAGCCAAAGTATAGAAGGTGGACTCAAGGATGGGCCAGGTCAGGATGAGCCAGGTCAGGATGGGCCAGGTCAGGATGGGCCAGGTCATGCTATGGTCACAGACAACCCCAATATCTCCTGGCTTATGACACCAAAGGTGGACTTGCTGCCCCCACTTCACCCCCATCACAGGGTGGATGTGCTTTGGCTCCATGTGGCCTTCAGGCTGCTAGGACAACTGCTGCCTGGGGCGATTATCAGTCATTGTGGCAGAGGGAAAAGAGGTCATGGTGAAGCTCACAGTGGCTCCTGAGGCTGTCAGGGGATTGTGCAGTGGCGGTGTTGTCGCCAGTGAGGTTTATCCGAGGTGTGATTATTGCCGATTGAAAACTCTTCCCACTACCCCACCATGATGACTTGAAGTATAGTCGACATTGGCAGTTTCTCACAGTCTTTATGGAGACTAAACTTTGTTGGTAAATAAAAGTTGAAAAAAAAAAAAGTGTGAGCAGTGGCTGACAGGTCTAATCCCAGCACTTTGGGAGGCCGAGGTGGGAGAGTCACTTGAGCTCAGGAGTTTGAGACCAGCCTGAGCAACATAGCAAGACCTCGTCTCTACTAAAAAGAAAAATTAAAAAATTAGCCAGGCGTGGTGGTGCACACCTGTAGTCCCAGCTACTCAGAAAGCTGAGGCAGGAGGATCCCTTGAGTCTGAGAGGTTGAGGCTGCATTGAGCCATGATCGTGCCACTACACTCCAGTCTGGGCGAGAGTACAACTGTGTCTCCAAAAGACAAACCTTTCTTGGGAGTGATGCCTTCCATTTACTCACATTTCAGTGGCCAGAGACTGTCACGTGCACGTGTCTGACATCAGTGGGGTGGGAAGGGCAGCAAATACTTGCAAGCAGGAGCACAGTCTGCCCAGCATGCCCTGCAAGCTGGTGATAGGGGGAGCAGCAACAGTCTCAAGTGCTGGATCCTGGTATCTGACTCCTGGGCCCTGTGGGTTGTAGGTGCGTGGGAGCCAGATAGACCCAGCTGCAGATTCAGCACCGCTGCGGATCGTCTCTGGGACATCAG
This sequence comes from Colobus angolensis palliatus, assembly GCF_000951035.1. NCBI lineage: Eukaryota > Metazoa > Chordata > Mammalia > Primates > Cercopithecidae > Colobus > Colobus angolensis. The sequence continues at coordinate 20,905,417 of NW_012110919.1, read as the reverse complement.
GCAAATCACTGTGAGCCTCAATTTACTGTTCTGTCAGGTAATCATCATGATAATTCCCATCTCACTGTGTTCTTATGGGGCTTAGATGAGATGATTCCATGTTTCACCCTGAGGACAGTGCCTAGCACAAGTAATAGCAATGTTAGCTATTATCATTCTTTTTTTTTTTTGAGATGGAGTTTCACTCTTGTTGCCCATGCTGGAGTGCAATGGCGCAATCTCGGCTCGCTGCAACCTCTGCCTCCCAGGTTCAAGCAAGTCCCCTCATTATTACTGTTCTTAACACTTACCTGTTCCTGGCTACCATTTCTCCATGGGGGGCCTGGCTAGGTGAGATTTTCGGGACAGATAATGGGAGGTATAGATAATCAGCCAGCTAGGTAGAGAAGGCAAACAAACCCCTTGGTGTGTGTGTGGGAGGGGGTCCAGAAGTGGGCAGACACAAGACCAAGTGGGCAAAGGGAGAAAAGGCCAGTTCTCGCGTCAGCTATTCTAATAAGCTCTAAATCACGAGCCATCATCTCTCAGTTGAGGAGGAGCAGGAGGCCAGGGAAATCTCAGTTGTGGATTCTTCCTTGGTCAGATATTGGCCAAGCATCTGCTGCAAGGTACTGCTCAACAGAGAACCTCAGCCCCACTTTCCTGAGCCTCAGAGTGCAGGGAGCAGGCAGCACTCACCAGGCAGCTACACGCGTGGGAGCAGGCTTGGGGCAAGTGCCTAGTGGGGGCCTGCCGCTGGCCTGATCACAGAGCGTCCCTCGGCAGGCAGATACTTCTGCACACCTCCTGTGAGGCAGGCATGAGGCATCCGCTATGATGGAGACAGACTGTGTCCCAGCCTGCACAGCCCTTCCCTTTGGTCCAGAGGGAAGACACATACCAGGTGGGAATCACACATGGGTGTGTTTAGTTCTAACTGTAAGATGTGCCAGGAAGATGGGCTGGATATTCTCCATTGGCCCTTTCAAATCCCTTCTCTTCACCTTCTCTTTATGCATGGGAGGCTGGCCTTATCACCTGGTGGCTGTGCCACCTCCATTCCTTGGTCTTCTGGCATTCAGGTGGGTCCAGCCAGTGGGAGGCACCAGCAGGTGATGGGGGAGTGAGTGCAGAGAGATCAGGAGTGTGTGTGACCCCGTTCCCAAGCGGTGCATGGTTCTGGTGGCAGCTGGGCTCCCTCCCTCCCTCCCTGCCGAGTGACTCCAGAATCCAGCTCCCTCCAGGGTGAGTTGCACCTTCCCTGACCCTTGTCTTCAGGCTCCTGCATTTGCCTGAAACTCTGCCCACACCTCTGTGAACTGTCCCTTCCCAAAGCCCTCCTCCAAGAATCCCTGCAATGTACCACTGTCTCCTGCTGGGGCACTGACTGGTGCAGGAGGGAAGTGCAGGGTTCTGAGGGAGGCAGAGCCAGGGTCCTGACCTGTGTCGGGGGCAGTTTGCTTTCCCTGCCTAACGAGGGAAGTCCTCCCCAGCCTTCAAAGTCTCCCCTCCAGCATCACTTCCTCCAGGAAGCCCTCCCTGCCTCTCTAGCTAAGGTCAGATTAGGCTTCTGTTGCCCTTTCCTTCAGAGCACTGATCTCAGTTTGCACCTTCACATTCAGGAGTATATCTAATCTGATTACCTATCACACTCCTGAATATCACACTCCTGAACATGAAGGTATAAGCTTTGCCTAAAGTCCCAGAGACACTCAGCAGCGGTGCAGAATTTGCACCTGGGTCTGTCTGGTTCCCACTCACCTATAACCACAGGGCCATGGGTCAGAGCTCAGGATCCATCACTTGAGACTGTCACTGCTCACCCTGTCACCAGCTTGCTAGGCAGAGCCTGGGTCAGCTTCTGTTCACCAGACTCTCGTGGGCCTGGTCAGAGTAGCTGTTCAAAAGGAATTATTGACTGGAAATAATGAGTATCCGAAAAGGCATTTCAGGAAACAAATACCACCAACCCCCCAAGTGGAAGGCTATAATGTTCTTATTGTCAGCAAGAAAAGTAATGTGTTTATTATATCTAAATTAACTAAATGGCCCACCACCTGAGAATCTATTGTTTATGGCAAGACAGGGCCTAGGGACATTACCTTACAGGCGAACACTTTTTCCTTTTCCTTCACAGGTTTGCTCTGGAATTAGTCACAGAAAAGGGCCACATATTTGCTGAAGAGCTTCAGAAAGTGAGTAACACCGTCTTACCCCAAGCTGGGAATCTTCATCCCTGGTGGCCGTCACGGGACTCAGCATCCAGACATCAGGTCCTCTTTGTGTCACCTGGGGCTCGTCACTCTCGCTCTGTGAGCTCCATTTCTTCGTCTGTGAAATAGGGACAGGCCAGGTGTGGTGGCTCACACCTGCAATCTCAGCTGCTTGGGAGACTGAGGCAGGAAGATCACTTGAGGCCAGGAGCCTGGGTAACATAGTAAGACCCTGACTCTACAAAATATTTGAAAATTAGCCAGGCCTGGTGGTGAATGCCTATAGCCTCAGCTACCCAGGAAGCTGAGGTAGGAGGATCTCTTGAGCCCAGGAGGTCAAGGCTGCAGTGAGCTGTGATCATGCCACTGCACTCCTGCTTGGGCAACAGATTGAGACCCTGTCTCAGGCCGAGCACCATGGTTCAATCAAGCTCGTAATCCCAGCACTTTGGGAGGCCAAAGTGGGAGGATCACTTCAAGCCAGGAGTTCAAGACCAGCCTGGTCAACTTAGGGAGACCCTGTCTCTACAAAAAAAAAAAAATTAAAAATTAGCCAAGTATGGTGGCATGCACCCATAGTCCCAGCAACTTACAAGGCTGAGTGGGAGAATCGCTTGAGTCTCAGAGGTTGAGGCTGCAGGGAGCTGTGATTACACCACTGCACTCTAGCCTGGGCAACAGAGTGGGATCCTGTCTTAAAAAAAAAAAAAAAACAAAAAACCTCTGTCTCCAAAACAAACAATTGGAGACATATAATCTTCCTTCACAGGTGAGTGGTGAGGATTGCACTAAATGAGGGAATTTAAAATGTAACGGTTCTCAACCCAGGGCCATTCTGCCCCTCAGGGCCTGCTGAGCAATATCTGAAGACATTTTTAGTTGCAGCATCTGGGGGTGGGGGTGTTGCTGGCATGTAAATATCCTGCAATGCACAGGACAGCCCCCATCAACAAAGAATGACCTGGCCGTGAATGGCAATAGCACCAAGGCTGAGAAAGCCGGTGTGAAGCGCCTCGCTCGTGCCTGATGCAGAGGGAACCTGGAGAGGCCCAGCTGCAGTGAGCCCTCAGCCGGTGGGACTCATGTGTCACAGTGTCACTGTTCTGTTCCCTAAGAAGAAGGGGGCCTCTGACCCACACAGAGAACTTCAAGCACGGAGGCAGGGTCACCACCTGGGAGTGCCCAGGGTGCCGCACTTTACACCTCCACACAGACCCAGATCCCCAGAAACCGCTCCCTGCAGGGGCAGCCCTTCCCACTTCCGTTCTGAAGCCCAGGCTGGAGCCCGCTCAAGCCCCTGGAAACAGACAGAGGGGAGTAGGTGGGGCTGCCACAGGCCGTGGCTGCAGGAGGATGGGAAGCCTCAGCCACCAGAACATTCAGTGTGGTGGAGGAAGGCTTTCAACCTCCTGAGGAGCCGAGGTAGCAGCGGTCATTTCTGTCTGCTGTATGCGTTGGGTCACAGCTGCCATGTCACCTCCTCCGGGGCCTTCCCTGGCCACCTCACCTCCAGCTGGGTTAGGCACCACTCCTAGGTTTCCACATCCTCTAACAGGCATCACAAGGGGAGTTAACCTGTTCACCCATCTGCCTCCCACCCAGCCTTGGCACTGTAAGGGCGGGAACTGTGTCTTGTTCACCTGGGAGGCCTACCTGGCCTGGTAGCTGCTCGCAGGGCCTGTGGATGAGGTCGGGCAGCAATGCCACAGCTCTCCTCATATCGCCCATTTCACCCTCACAGATGCCCGTGAGGTGGAAGTTAATGTCCACAGTTTATAGGGAGCCAAACTGAGCCTCGGGAAGGTTGACTTGCCCAGCCCCCACAGCCAGGCATCAGTGGAGCTGGAATCTGATTACCAAACATGCCAGTTCAGCTCCTGGGGTACATGCTGCACTTGGCCAACCAAGTGGTTAGTGTTATCACTCCCGCTTTGACTGTGGAAGCGCAGGGCCCCCAAGCTTGCCCAAGGTCTGCTGGTCAGAAGCCCTAGGAAGGTTCCAGCCCAGTGCTGGATGGGCAGCCTCTGCTCTTACACACCATGGCCTGCTTCTTGAATGCTGTCACAGTGGCCATCTTAGAAGAGGTCAGAGGTCGCAGACCTTCACCCTCCTGGTAGCCCACCATCCAGCTTGAGTGGACCATGGCTGGGCACAAAGTCAGAGGTGGTACTTGTGGTTTTCACATGCATGGGAGCTGTTGGACATTTGTCATACAGGGGCCTGGAGCCCTTGCAGCAGACCCCAACAGACCACTTCTGTTCCAAGCAAACCTACCCCCCACCTGGACAGAGCACAGGCCTCACCCAGCCAGGCTTCCTTCTCCCGGAACCCCCAAACGCCTTGGCTGACTACATTCTCCAAGCTCCTTGTCCTTTAGAGTTGAGAAAGCACTGTCACATTTGACCTCTTGGCCCAGCTGTCAAATGTTGAGAAAAGAAGAAAACCTCACAGGGCCTAGGCGCACGGGAGACGTGGGCAGAGCCCAGACGGTTCCTCTTGACTGTCCCTGGGTGTGTGATAAGCGTCATCTGTTTAACGCAGCTGCTGCCCCCACACGAGCCTTTTCCTCCCTCAGACTGCAAAAGAGCCACACCAGGTCCCCCTCAGCAGGGCTGGGTGTCCAACAAAGATGTTGTGCTGAAGGTTCAGAGTTTGCCTTCAAATGTCAGCCAATTCAAGGTCTGACAGCCTGTATGAGTCTGTTCTCTCACTGCTATAAAGAACTACCTGAGACTGCATAATTTGTAAAGAAAATAAGTTTAATCTGCACATGGTTCTGCGGGCTGTACAGGCTTCTGCTTCTGGGGAGGCCTCCGGAAACCTACAGTCATGGCAGAAGGCAAGGGGGAAGCAGGTACATCTTCACATGGCTGACAGGAGAGAGAGAGTGAAGAGAGAGATGCTACACACTTTCAAACCACATCTTGAGAGAACTCTATCACAAGACAGTACTAGGGGGCTGGTGCTAAACCATTCAAAACCACCCCAATGATCCAATCACCTCCCACCAGGCCCCACCTCCAACTCTGAGGATCACAATTTAGCATGAGATTTGAGTGGAGACACAGTGCCAAACCATATCACAGCCCTTCACGAGCTAGCTGGCACAGGCTTTGCCGGGCGTGTTAGGTGGTGCCTCTGCACATGGTACGACATTCTCTCTGTCTAGCCCATCCCAAATAGATCTTGACTGTCACCTTCTGTTGCCTCCCAGATCCAGTGCACATTGCAGGACGTCGGCTCGGCCCTGGCGACACCACGCTCCTCGGCCCGGGAGGCTCACTTAAGTAATTCTCAACCTCCTGTGAGCCCTAGGGTCAGGGGACTCTCCTAGGGGTTACCATCTGGGAGCCCAGGCCCCCAGGGACCCACAGGTGGGCCAGTCAGCCTTGCTTGTAGCCCCTGGGAGGGAAGGTACCTTCTGAGCCAGTGGAAGCAGTCTGCGGGACACCCAGGTGGACGGGCAGTGGGGGCGGTTCCCGCCATAGTCTGGTGGGTGATGGCCTCATGGTAGTTCCCGCTGCTCCTTGGCTCCTCAGAGTACACCACGTTCGAGGCGGGGCCCATCCTGGAGCTGGAGCGGTGGATCGACAAGTATACCTGCCAGCTCCCACCACTCACGGCCTTCATCCTGCCTGTAGGTACTGGGCAGGCGTAACTGGGGGTGGCTGTGGGCAGTTGCAGTGACAGACACACAGGGGCTCTGAATAAGTCCTTCTGTTCACAGTGACAGACACTGTCCTCCAGTTTCCCCAAGTCCCTGCAGGTCCTCACCGGTCCCTTCCAGCCCTGCCCACTCTGGAGCAGAGTGCCCAGTGGGTGTGCCCTGGCAGGGCTCCTGGAGGCAGAATGCTGCCCGGTTTGGGGGGCAGGGCTGGACTTCAGAGGAGCTCCTGTCTGCAGTGGGCACACCCTTCCCACTCTGCTCAGGCAATGTCCCTTTCTGCTTTCAGTCGGGAGGCAAGATCAGCTCAGCGCTGCATTTCTGCCGGGCTGTGTGCCGCCGGGCCGAGAGACGGTAAGAGGGCCCAAGGGAAAGGGAGAGGAACAAGGGGGAGGGGAGAGGGAGAGGGGCCTCTGCACCGCGGGCAGGAGGCAGGCACAGCAGGGTCATCTCTGAGCCATCCAGCCACACATCAACACACCCTGTCTGGGCCCCTCCACTGTGCCAGACGGGGACCAGAACAGACCAAGTCCCTGTCCTCAGAGTCCTGTGTTGTGGAGTGGAGACGGTGACACGTGACCAAATGGACTATCAGACAACACAGTTGCACCTTGCTGTGAGCCCTGTGTTCTGAGAACAACAGGAAGTTATTGCTGGGTTCCCAGGCATCTTGGGACAGGGGTAGACATGAAAGGACCCTGCTGGCCTCTGGGTGCATAAGGCCACTGAAAGGCCTGCACGGCTATGGGGAGCCCAGGTGGACGCTGTCAGCAGACTAGCCACCACCACCCCCAAAGCTACTGACAGCCTTTTCAAGGAATCTTTAGAAGGAAATGAGCAAAGTCTCTATCTACACCACTCAGAGACCAGGCTGCCAGCCAGCTTTACAGAGAAGAGAAAGCAAGCCCTACTTTGATCCAATGGACAGGTGCTTTACGTTCACAATTTCATTTACTCCTTGTTGATAGCCCTGGGAGAGAGGTGGTGTGGCCTCCGCTCTATAGGAGTCAGGAAGCTGTGGCTCAGAGAAATGACACCATGGCCACAGTCCCCCAAATGGTTGGTAGCAAAATGCACATTGGAGTCCACGTCTGTCTGGGCCAAGCATGAGCTCTTCCACGGTCCCACATCACTAAGGTTTTGTTCTTTATGAAAGGCTCATAGGCCCAGATAGCTCCTATAACAGAGCACGCTTTGGCTTCAAAAGAAAAAAAATGTCATTTGTACAAAGCCATCCATCAGCAGTGCTCATAATAGCAAGAAACTGGAACCAACCCAAAGACCCAACACACAGGCATAGAGCAGCGGATAGGCCCTCCGTGCAGCAGAGTTACACAGCCGTGGCAGTGGCAAGGTGCAGATCGTCCTGAGGTGGGGTCGCACGCCCGGGGCATCTCGGGTGAAGAAGCTCCTCACTGAGCGTGCGGTGCCCACTAGAGCCAGCCTGGAACTCTGACAGGCCTGGACGCACACCCTGCTGGGCCGCTAGCCAGGTGCATGGCTTTGGGTGGGGATGAGAACCCTGAGGCTGGGCTTTGGGTGGCTGGCCTGCCAACAAGGTGTATGCCACAGGGTGATACCTGGGAAAGGCTCAGCAAGGGCCCGCCACCACACTGGTGCCCAGCAGATGGCCGTCCAGTGTCTAACGTATCTGCACATAGACTGGCATGGACCCTAGGAATTCAGAATCCTGTGGAATCGGGAGCTTGGTCTGCCTGGGTCTTTTTCTCCCCTGTGAAGTTGTTCTAAGTCATGATGTACAAGCATGATGTACAAGGGGCTTAGAGTTTAGCCCATTGGGATTTAAGGGTCAGGCCCCCACTTCCTTTGAAGGCTGGAGGCTGACCACCCCAACTTCACCCCACCCAGACTCAGGTCCAGTGGTACAAAAGCTGGCTGACTGGCTGGGGTGTGGTGTAGGCCAGGCGGCTCCCTCAACTCCCCGGCCGTGTTCCAGTCCTCCTTGGCCAGGCCCTCCTGCAATGTGCCTGTGGAAAGGGCCGATGGCCTGTTTAAACCCACCTGTGCCGGGCGCGGTGGCTCAAGCCTGTAATCCCAGCACTTTGGGAGGCCGAGGCGGGTGGATCACGAGGTCAGGAGATCAAGACCATCCTGGCTAACATGGTGAAACCCCGTCTCTACTAAAAAACAAAAAACTAGCCGGGCGTGGTGGCGGGCGCCTGTAGTCCCAGCTACTGGGAGGCGGAGGTGGGAGAATGGCGTGAACCTGGGAGGCGGAGCTTGCAGTGAGCCGAGATCGCGCCACTGCACTCCAGCCTGGGCCACACAGCGAGACTCCGTCTCAAAAAAAAAAAAAAAAATAAACCCACCTGTGACGGATTTGTCATCTCCAGTGCCGGGAGCTTGTGCAGGCTCAGGTTGAGCGGTAGTGGGATGTGAAATGCTGCTCAAGGTTTAGGCCCCAGGTCAGAGCCTGTTAAGCCCCATAATGTCACATGACTCAGTGTCTCCTCCCTTTCTAGTGTGGTGCCTCTTGTCCAGATGGGAGAGACCGATGCGAACGTGGCCAAGTTCTTAAACAGGTACTCGCGTGGAACCTGGGGGTCCCTCTCTGAAAGCTGAGGCTCGTCTGTGGGAAGTAGCAGTGGTGTAGTGTTCCCACACCCCCTCCTCCATTCCCTAAGTGTTTATGAACATCTGCTCTGTGCCAGGCACCACGGCAGGCACAGGAGAGGCAGTGGCGAACAAGGTGGACACTGTGCCCGTCCCGAGAAGATTTAAATCTGATTGGGAGAGGCTGCTGTAAAAACCAGGAAGAAAAACCTAAGTGCAAAGTGGCCTTGCGGGAGCAAAGGGCGTTCTTAGAGGCTGGGTGCTCACGGAAGGCCTCTCGGTGGTGACTGACCAGGGAGCCAGGCTTCAGGCCCTCTCTCAGCCAGTTTCCTCTCCCCGAGAGGGCCTGGGGCAGTGTGAACCAACAAAAGAGAGCCCGGGCCAAGCTGAGCTCAGGGGCCCCCGTGCAGGCCCCAGTGAGCCAGGCTAGCCCAGGGAGGGCTTCCTCTGCCTTGCTGCCGGCCCATGAGGCTGGAGCCACACCTGGCCCAACGCCTGCTCTGCTGGTTCCTGCCCCAGCCCTGGCTCCTGTGGCTCCAGTGTGAGCAAGGCCAGAGCCTGGGGGCAGGTAGAGAGCTGGGGGAGTGGGTCTGCACCCCAGGAGCTGTCCTAGGTGTCTAGAAAGTGACCTCAGGCCCCTGACTGTGGCCACTCCTCCCACGGACATGGCCTGGCTTTGACAGGTCCTGAGCAGCTCCTTTCCTTCTGGGAGTGGGGTTTCACCGGGAGTGAGGAGCAGGTCTATTTCACCTTCAAAGCAGCAACCCTGGGGGGACCCTTGTGGTCCCATAGCATTGCATGGGACGGGCCATTTCATCTCTTCAGTGAGGCTTCACGGAGCCAACAAGCAGCAGGTACGCTGCTGCCCTCCAGGAGCACGCGGCCCAGAGGTAAAATACCCCAAACCACCTCCCCTTCGCTCTCCCTGAGAGCCAGCCGTGGGGCTCAGGGGGCCTGAGTCGGGAGGGCTCAGGAGGACGTGGTATGGAGCTGGCCTCTGAGGGCAAGACTGGAGCAGAGAGAGAGGGAGGAACATGGTGCCCAGTGCTGGGAATGAAACAGCAAAAGATGCAGACAGCAGGAGGCAGAAGAGCTGACAGCATAAGCGCCTTGTGGGGCCCGTGGCGTTGTCCTCTAGTTCCCTCCATTGCTGCCCCTGCAGAAGGCCTCATGCACAGATGGCCCATTGCTGTTGGCTCAAAGGAGGAGGCGGGAAAGGGACAGTGCTCCAGCCTGTGCTGCTCACCCGGTACCTTTGGCGATGTTTGGCGGCATTACCGGTTGTCACACTGGCTGCAGGGGTGCCACTGGCATTTGGCGGGTGGAGACCAAAGGTGCTGTCAGCATCCTACATTGCACAGGATGCACAGGACAGCCCCGAACACAGAGAATGATCCAGAATGTCAGTAGGGCCTAGTCCAGCAGTGTCAGCATCACCCAGGATGGGAACTAGACCTACAGAGTCCTGGGCCTGGCCCAGCCCTCCCGAGTCAGAATCTGCACGTTGCTCATATTCCCCGGTGATGCCTGTGCACACTGTAGTTTGGGAAACACCCAAACTGATCACGCACATGAGCCCTGATCACTCAAAGTGCAGAAACCAGCTCAGAGAGGAGTCCAGAGTCATCTGGCCCATGGGGTAGGGCTGGGGCAATAGCCTCATCCTGCAGGAATGGCCCCGCCTTGACACTGGAGAAGAGTCCCTGGCGTTCACAGCAGCTGGCCTCGCATGCCATCCATCAAGTGCAAGGTGGTGGGCCCCCACCCTGCCTGCACAGTGTGCCCAGAGCGCATCATTTATGTCTCCTCCTTGTAGGCAGATATGGGAAGACCCAGTTAGCATTGATCTCATTTCAAACCATTCTGTTTGCTTCTCTCTCTCTGCCCCTCCAGACTCAGTGACTATCTCTTCACACTAGCCAGATATGCAGCCATGAAGGAGGGGAATCAAGAGAAAATATACAAGAAAAATGACCCATCAGCCGAGTCTGAGGCACTCTGAAATCACAGAAAGTGGGAGTTTGGAGGATCCCTCCGTGGCGATGGCCGTGGAGAGAGGAGCTTGCCCTTCTGGGGTCCTGGTTCCTGAAGAGCTCACCCAGAGAGACTGAAAGCAGCCTTTCGTCCCATCTCTGCTTTGCTCCATACCTCCTGCCACCTTCCTCAAGGGACTGTGGCCCTTTGGGGAATCTGTCCCTGACCCTGCTTCCCCAAGCTCTCCTGGGTCTTGGAGGGCTGTGGGAATGAATTGGCATTGCAGGAAAGACAGGTAAAGTGATTGCTGCAATGAGAAGGAGCTGTGCGGAAAAAGAATAAAAGTGAGAAAGGCTGGAGCCATGTGTGTGTGTGTGTGTGTGTGTGAGAGAGAGAGAGAGAGAGAGAGCGCCCTCCCACTGTCAGCTCAGGTTGTTCAGAGATTTGGAATGGGACCAGAGGCCCTTGAAAATGTAATTGTGATTTACCTGTGCCAAAGGGGCTTTAAATGTCACATTTGTAACGGGGAAGGCGGACAGGATTTGTAAGTTTAGTTACCTCTGAGCCACCCATCACCGCCAAAGTGTTGGGGAAGGATAGCTGCAGATTGACAGGCGAGGCTCAGAAACTCCTGGCTTAGATTGAAGTGTGTGTGGTGGGGGTGCAGCTGAGAGGACCCCCTCTGAAAGGGACAGAGACCCTGCTGAGAACAACACTACCACTTGAAGGTGAACATTCCCTGTCCAGTTGGACTGAGTCGAGGGTCTGTGGTGCAGCGTCTTCAGCTTAAGAAAATGAGGTTGTCAGTTTCCAGCGAGGCTGACATCCACCAGACTGATTTCTCCGATGCTGCACTTGGCTGGCTTACGCCTCTGAGATCCATGCACGGCTGTATTTATTTCAGTTGTCACCGCTCCTCCCTCCTGCTATGAAACGACATTTGCCGGTGCCAGCAGTGTCCTTGGGAAAGGCGATATTTATGAAGGGCAAAAGAGGCAGCCCCAAGAACCTGAAGACTGCAGGCTGCTAATTGTAGGAAATGACTTTGGAAGGACAGACTCTTGTTGAGTTTCAGGGCTGAAATGCCTGGTGAACTCCATTCAGCCGTCACGTATTGACTGAGTAGCTGCTTAGCATGGGCCACGGCGTGAGGCTCGGGTCAGCTGGTCACTCAGGCCATCTTTCATGCTGGCAAGTCAGCAAACATTACATTCTCAGTCATGTGCATATTTTTGCCTTCATTCTTACCACCTTGCCTGCAAAGTTTGCAGGACGGCCAGGTATATTCATTCGTGTCTTCTGGGTCCCTTCATTGCTGACAGGCTGTGGTGGCCCTCTCGAGCCTTGGGCAGGGTGAGTGAGGTGCAGATGAGCAGGAGTGTGTGAATGCCTTCCAGGAGGTGGCTTTGTTCAGCGCCTCACTGCCCCCATAGTCACTACCAGGTCTGGTACGGAGTCGGTGTGCAGTGTGTGCAAAACAGAGCTGAAAACGGACTTTGGGAGGCCGAGGCAGGCAGATCACCTGAGGTCAGGGGTTTGAGACCAGCCTCGTCAACACGGCAAAACCCCATCTCTGCTAAAAATAAAAAAATAAAAAAAAAATAGCTGGGCATGGTGGCAGGTGCCTGTAATCCCAGCT